>NC_090329.1:130575184-130859228 GCF_035084215.1 Heptranchias perlo
AGTTAAGAAACAATAGAGGTGCCATTACACTACTGGGAGTATTTTGTGGGCCACCAACTAGTGGGAAGGAGATAGAGGAGCAAATTTGCAGGGAAATTAGAGAACCAAAAACCAGAGGACATAGATTTAAGGTGATTGATAAAAGAACCAAAGGTGACATGGGGGAAAAACTTTTTTGCACAGCAAGTGGTTGTGATCTGGAATGCACTGCCTGAGGGGGTGATGGAGGCAGATTCAATCGTAGCTTTCAAAAGGGAATTGGATAAGTACTTGAAAGGAAAAAATTTGCAGGGCTACGGGTATAGGATGGGGAAGTGGGACAAGCTGGATTGCTCTTGCATGGAGCTGGCACAGACTCGATGGGCCGAATGGCCTCCTCCTGTGCTGTAACTATTCTATGATTCCACTCAATGAAAATGTTGAAGAAAGGGAATTTTAAAAAAAAATTAACATTGCCAGACGATCAGTTATCACAATGTATTTTGTTACTTAACCATTTTCTATGAACTGTTTGAATAATGAGAATCCTCACTCAATCTGTGTAACCTTTTCATTGGTACTTATGGTAATGTAGACCCTGAAACTGAAATCTGTGGGCAACTGGAGAGTATTTACCAGATTCAATAAAACCATTAGGAGTCAAATTTATATTCCATCAGAGTGAGTATGATCTATTTATCATGGGGGTTATTTGTTTTTTTTAAAAATAAGATGCGTTGCTAGATGACAGACATTAGAATTTGTGTTTTTTTTTAATTCATTCATGGGATGTGGGCGTCGCTGGCGAGGCCAGCATTTATTGCCCATCCCTAATTGCCCTTGAGAAGGTGATGGTGAGCTGTCTTCTTGAACCGCTGCAGTCCGTTTGGTGAAGGTTCTCCCACAGTGCTGTTAGGTAGGGAGTTCCAGGATATTAACCCAGTGACGATGAAGGAACGACGATATATTTCCAAATGTAAGGAATCTTACAACACCAGGTTATAGTCCAACTGTTTTATTTAAAAATCACAAGCTTTCGGAGGCTTTCTCCTTCGTCAGGTGAGCGAGGGTGGACTCGCTCACCTGACGAAGGAGAAAGCCTCCGAAAGCTTGTGATTTTTAAATAAAACAGTTGTACTATAACCTGGTGTTGTAAGATTCCTTACATTTGTCAACCCCAGTCCATCACTGGTATCTCCACATCATGGATATATTTCCAAGTCAGGATGGTGTGTGACTTGGAGAGGTACGTGCAGGTGGTGGTGTTCCCATGTGCCTGCTGCTCTTGTCCTTCAAGGTGGTAGAGGTCGCGGGTTTGGGAGGTGCTGTCAAAGAAGCCTTGGCGAGTGGCTGCAGTGCATCTTGTGGATGGTACACACTGCAGCCAGAGTGCGCCGGTGGTGAAGGGAGTGAATGTTTAGGGTGGTGGATGTGGTGCCAATCAAGCGGGCTGCTTTGTCCTGGATGGTGTCAAGCTTCTTAATTGTTGTTGGAGCTGCACTCATCCAGGCAACTGGAGAGTATTCCATCACACTCCTGACTTGTGCCTTGTAGATGGTGGAAATGCTTTGGGGAGTCAGGAGGTGAGTCACTCGCTGCAGAATACCCAGCCTCTGACCTGCTCTTGTAGCCACAGTATTTATATGGCTGGTCCAGTTAAGTTTCTGTTCAATGGTGACCACCAGGATGTTGATGGTGGGGATTCGGCGATGGTAATGCCGCTGAATGTCAAGGGGAGGTGGTTAGACACACTCTTGTTGGAGATGGTCATTGCCTGGCACTTGTCTGGCGCGAATGTTACTTGCCACTTATCAGCCCAAGCCTGGATGTTGTCCAGGTCTTGCTGCATGCGGGCTCGGACTGCTTCATTATCTGAGGGGTTGCGAATGGAACTGAACGCTGTGCAATCATCAGCGAACATCCCCATTTCTGACCTTGTGATGGAGGGAAGGTCATTGATAACTTATTGCTAAAGGGATACGGGGATAAAGCGGGAACAGAGTACTGAGTTAGATGATCAGCCATGATCATTTTGAATGGCGGAGAAGGGCTCCTATTTTCTATGTTTCTATGAAGCAGCTGAAGATGGTTGGACCTGGAACACTGCCCTGAGGAACTCCTGCAGCAATGTCCTGGGGCTGAGATGACTGGCCTCCAACAACCACTACCATCTTCCCTTGTGCTAGATATGAGTCCAGCTACTGGAGAGTTTTCCCCCTGATTCCCATTGACTTCAATTTTTCTGGGGCTCCTTGGTGCCACACTTGGTTAAATGCTGCCTTGATGTCAAGGGCAGTCACTCTCACTTCACCTGATTCACAGTCCAATGATAATTCATAGCCATTTTTGCACTAACTTTTTTTAAATTATCCAAACTAAGCAACAAATTATCAAAACTTGATTGTTACTTAAAATTCAAGTATGAAATTGCCATTTTTAAAGCTGTCGAGTTTGTTAATAGGACGTAGTGGCTGTTTTACAGCCTTTAGTTTGCAAACCAGCAAATTCCTGATGCTTTGTCCTTGTGAAGCACTAATTAAAACCAGAGAGATCATTTTCAAATACTGAGATTCTCTTCCTTTTTCATTATGCGTGCCAACACGAATCCAGGATTATTGCAATGCTAAAAAGATTTAGAAACCCTGACGGAAAAAAGTTGTAAACTTTTATGCAATGGAAGCAGGCCATTTGGCCCATCACGCTTGTGCTGGCTTTCTGGAAAATAACCATCTATATCACCCCAATTCCCTACCTTTGTCCCATACCATTTTAAAATGCATTAGGATTGATTGTATTTCTCTTCAGTTTCTCTCTCACTCTTCTGATGGCTTTTACTCTCACTGGGGTATGTTTCCATATACCGTGGCATTGGCCACTTTTCAGCACCATGTTGAATAGCCATTGTTAATTTGTGTGAGCCATCTCAGTGAACCTGACTGTGGAGGACATCAGCATTCAGCCAATTCATGATTCCACTCAGCATCTATGTGTGAGCTTCTATTGCAGGTCTCTGGAAAGCGATCAGGAACAGGAATCAGTTGGTACGATGTGTGTTTTTGGTGTGGTATACGCTTAACATTGCTTTTCTTAATGACATATTTTGAATGCAACCCTTTGTGTTCACTGTACCCCAGTGCATATAACTGAATTTCACTGCATTTAAAAGAATTTTTTCCCAATGTGCATCATTTGAGAGGTCTGGATAACCTAAAGTGTCAGCAACCATTCCTTTCTCTGAAATTTGATTGTGGTTTATGTAACTACATAAAGAGCGTCTGGATCTTTTGTGTGAAAATTTCAACTTTGTGATCGAATTCAATGAAGTTGAAGAATTTTTATTTTTCGTCTAAATGTGGATCATCTTGCATGGCATATTATAACATGTTTTTTTGAGGGGGGAGGGTTGAATCAGTTGTTTTTATATTGCTGCACTGTAGATGTGGTTAGATTGTGTATAGCAATTGTCAAAGACAGGTAGTAAATCAACTGAAAAATGTAAAATGTAATGAGCACTACTGGTAGCCCATGATTTAAGTCCTAATTTTTTCTTTTTAGCACTCATTTCCACCATGCCCATTGCATTACATGGACTGATATCGATGTCAGCCTATAATAGTTCAGGTTAGTTGCTATACACTCATTCTACTTCTGCAGTGTAAACAGTGGCCAATTAGTGAAGTCAGTTCCTCTCTGTGCATGGTCCAGTGAAATTCATACAAGAATCTGCAGTCGGTCCAAACCAATGAATTTTTGATTCATTTCTTTCACGTTTTGCTACAGCTATACAAAGCTCTGGTTAGACCACACCTGGAGTACTGTGTACAGTTCTGGGCACCGCACCTTAGAAAGGATATATTGGCCTTGGAAGGAGGGCAGTGCAGATTCACCAGGGCCCCAAGGTTTAAATTATGAGCAGAGTTTACATAAACTAGGCTTGCATTCTCTGGAATATAGAAAGTTTTTAGAATTTTTTAAAGGAATTGATAAGGTAGTTACTTTTTCTGCTGGTGGGGGAGTCTAGGACAAAAAGGCATAACCTTAAAATCAAAGCCAGGCAATTCAGGAGGGAAGTTAGGAAACACTTCTTCACGCTAAGGGTGGTAGAAGTGTGGAACACTCTCCCACAAAAAGCAGTAGATACTAGCCCAATTAATGATTTTAAATCTAAGATCGATAGATTTTCGCTAGCCAAGGTTATTAGGCAGGTAAATGGAGTTAGGATGCAGATCAGCCATGATCTCATTGAATGGTGGAACAGGCTCGAGGGGCTGAATGGCCTACTCCTGTTCCTTTGTTCCTATTCCATTAGCCTTTTTGATTACTTTTTGAACGTGTTCACCAGCTTTAAGTGATTTATGTACATAGACACCTTAAATCCCTTTGCTCCTCCAGAGCTCCTGGTCTCTCACCATCAAGAAAATATTCCGATTTGTCTGTATCAGATACGAAGTGGATGACCGTACACTGCCCCACATTGCCATAGTTTTGCCCACTCACTTAGTCTGTGTGTGTCCCCTTATAACTTCCTGCCTCCATCTACACAACTTACTGTGCCTTCTAAGTGAGTGTCATCTGCTAACTTGGATATACAACTCTCTATTCCTTCATCCAAGTCATTGATATACATGTTGAAAAACTGAAGCTCCAGTAGAGATCCCTGGGGAACACCACTTGTCACATTCTGCCAATCGGGGAACGAATCCTTTATTCCCTATTCTCATACCTTCCAACCAATTACCAACCCATATCACAAGGTTACCTCCAATTCCATCCGCTTTTATTTTTGCTAATAATCTCTCCAAAACCAAATTCACTCAGTATTCTGTTGGTAACCATTTTCCTAAGCTCTCAGTAGCTACCACGATGAGTTTTGTGGGGTTAGTTTTTCTGCATTCTGTTATGCAGCCTTGCAAACCAAAAAAAAGACCCTGAAATCCAAAAAGTGTGCATAAAGCAGTGAAAATATTGGGCATTTGTTCTCCAGTTCTGAAAAGATAATTGCTTCAAAAATGCAATGAAGAAAAATTTAAAACTTTGTTCAGCCTTAATGGGAGAAAGCATTGAAGAGAAACTGTAGCCAAAAAAATCTACCTCAGTAGTTGTGAGGTGAATTTTAAAAACATTTTCAATGCAGGCCTGTTAAGTGATTTGTTACCAATCTGTAACAAAATTTAACTTTATCTTATATTAGGGCTGTATTAGTCTCAGGCAATACAGTATAAAAGCATCTCTGCAGATGTGTGCATGTATCTAAGACAAAAATATTCCTGCTTGTTTCAGAAATGAAATCTCTCTTTTTGGTTCATTAAATCGCCAATTCTGCTATTTCCTGGGGCCAAGGGACAGCAACAATGAGCTGTTGCAATGGAAGAAGTTGAGGGCTTTGGGAGTTGACCTGTTGTCATAGTGACTTTGCCAGAGTGACCGCCATCAGTGACTGGGGGAAGGGAGAGAGTTAGCAAAGAACAATGTGAGCAAGTTTGTATGTAGAAAATCTGTGATATGAATAAAAGGCACACGCCTAATTCCTGTTCAGTGAGATTCAGAGTTTCTGTGCAACACATCTATTAAGGAGAGCAAAAACAATTACAGAACATAAATGAATGCCATTGGATTGTTTCAACTGGATTAAGGAAGGTCCAAATCAGCTGAGGTAAATGGATTTAGAAGGTTATGGATTCAAGCTCCAGTCCAGAAACTTGAGCGCATAATCTTGGCTGACACTGTTGGAAGTGCTATATTGCGGATGAGACGTTAAACCAAGGTCCCGTCTACCTTCTCGGGTTGATGTAAAAGATCCCAAGGTACAATTCGAAGAGCAGGAGAGTTCTCCTGCTAATCTGGCCAACGTTATTCCCTCAACCAGCACCAATAGCTTAATTGGTTATTTATCTCATGGCTGGCTGTGAGACCTTGCTGTGCATAAATTATCTGCTGGGTTTCCCAACATTACAACAGTTTATGGGGAAAAAAGCAGGAACAGGGTACTGAGTTAGACGATCAGCCATGATCATTTTGAATGATGGAGCAGGACCGAATGGCCTACTCTTGCTCCTATTTTCTATGTTTCTATGACTGCACCAAAAGTAATTCATTAGCTGCAAAGCACTTTGCGACATCCTCAGGTCATTAAAGGTATTATGTAAAATGCTTTGTTTCTTGAACTTCATGGTACCTACCTTTCCGACTCAACGTGTCTCTCAATGTGCCCCAGTAGAAAATCTGTTTTGTGGGGTGGGGGGTAGTTACAGTTTAGAAGTACTGAACAGGATTCGTGTTGTTTTACTTGTTCACCAGACCTGGCTTGACCACATCAAGCATGATCTCTCATCAAGCATTACTCTAGTCAGCCAAAACTACCCAGTATTTCAGGATCTTGCAGAGTGAGTAGAATTCCAGGCTCCTTTTTTTTTCCAAGCCGAATGCATCCTTCAACCCCATCTTCCATGCTCCCTCTGCCATCACCGCAACCAACAAGTGCAAGGAGTTGAGATTATCCAACAACTTCTCCCTCAGGCGAGCCCCAGTCTCCAACCCAGTTTATCCCTGAACACCTACTTCTCCACCTTCTTCTACATCCCACCTGAGACTCACCTCCTACTTTCTGGATCTATCTTCCACCCAACTCCTTTTTCCTGGTCCCATGCTAGCTGACACTGTCACTCCCCAAAACTGCAGTTTTGACCCCCTTGTCAAAAAATGCACCCATAACCCTTCTGTCCTCACTTTTTACCGCCCCGTCTCCAACCACCCTTTATTCTGAGATCTTTGAATGAGCCTTTGTTTCTCTGCTTCATGCCTGTCTTTCCCATAACTCCATGTTCTAACCACACCAGTCTGGCTTCTGTGCTTCTCACAGCACCTAAATTGACTTAACCAAAGTCACAAGCAACATCTTTTATGACTGCACCCATAATACTGCATCCTTCCTTAACCTCTGCACAGCATTCAACATGATTGACCACATCATCCTTCTCTATTGCTTCTCCACCATTGTCCAACCTGGTAGGAATACCTTTTTTTCTGGTTCTAGTATCTATCCAAATATAACCAGAGCAACTCCAGCAATGGGTTCTCTTGCCATTCCATGTCATCAGATCTGGAGTGTTCCCGTCCCCTCAAGGATCTGTCTTTCAGTGTTGCTCATCTAAATGCTGTCCCTTGGCAATATCATCAACAGACATGGGACAGCTGTCATACATATGCTGATAACATGCAGTGCTACCTTTCCACCACCTCTCTCAACCCCTCGACCGCCTTATGCTGTCAGACTGCTTGTTCAATATGCAGTCTTCGATGAGCTGCAATTTCCTCCAACGAAACCATGGGAGGACTGAAGCCATCCACTTCTGTCCTTGCCACAAGCTCTGCTCCCTTGCCGCTTTATTCCATCCCCTCCCTTGCCACTCTATTGCTGAACCAGGCTGTTGACAACCTGCATCATGTTTGACCCTGATCCTTCCACCTCCAACAGTGCCTTGCCCAAGCCCCCCGGGCTACTGAAATCCTTATCCATTTTGTCACCTCCAAACTCTATTTACGCCAACGCTCTACTTCTGGCCTTGCAACCTCGACTGTCCATAAAACTCCCAATTTGTCCAGACCTCTGCGTACATCCTGTCTTGCATGAAGTGCTACTTGCCCAGCATTGCAGTTCTTGTTGACGTTGGTTCCCCATCATTGACTTAAATCCTCATCTTTTAAATCCCTCCATGGCCTCGCCACACTCGATCTCTCCAATCTACTCCAGCCCTCTACCCTCCTCCCAAAACACACTTCCTCTCATTGGAACCATAGAAAAGATGCAGCTCAGAGTTGGGGGGGGCATTCGGCCCATTGTGTCCGCGCCGGCTCGAAGAATAACCAGGTGCCCATTCTAATCCCACCTTCCAGCAACTGGTCCGTAGCCCTGCAGCTGACAGCACTTTAACTGTAGGTCCAGGTACTTTTAAAAAGAGTTGAGGGCCCCTGCCTCTACCACCAATTTGGGAAGTGAATTCCATACACCCACCACCCTCTGGGTGAAAAAGTTTTTCCTCATGTCCCCTCATCCTTCCGCCAATCAGCTTAAATCTATGTCCTCTAGTTCTTGAACTCTCCGCTAGGGGAAACAGGTACTTCCTGTCTACTCTATCTGAGCCCCTCGTAATTTTGTACACCTCAATCAAGTCTCCCCTCAGGCTCCTCTGCTCCCAGGAAAACAACCCCAGCCTATCCAATCTCTCCTCATAGCTCCAATTTTCAAGCCCTGGCAACATTCTTGTAAATCTTCTCTGCACTCTCTCCAGAGCAATTATGTCCTTCCTGTAATGTGGTGACCAGAACTGCGCACAATACTCCAGCTGTGGCCTTACCAGCATTTTATACAGTTCCATCATTACATCCCTGCTTTTGTATTCTATACCTCTGCTAATAACTGAGAGTATTCCGTATGCCTTCTTCACAACCTTATCTACCTGTTCTGCCACCTTCAGGGACCTGTGCACATGCACTCCAAGGTCTCTCACTTCCTCTACCCCTCTCAATATATTCCCGTTTACTGTGTATTCCCTTTTACTGTTTGCCCTCCCGAAGTGCATTACCTCACACTTCTCCGGGTTGAACTCCATTTACCACTTTTCCGCTCACTCCACCAACCCATTGATACCTTCTTGGAGCTATCCTCTTCACTATCAACTACACGGTTAATTTTTGTGTTGTCTGCAAATTTGCCAATCGTGTCCCCTACATTCAAGTCTAAATCATTAATATATACTACAAATAGCAAGGGACCCAACACTGAGCCCTGTGGCACACCACTGGAAATGGATTGCCACTCGCAAAGACATCCATCGACTTTTACCGTTTGTTTCCTGTTACTGAGCCAATTTTGGATCCAATTCGCCACATTTCCCTGTATCCCATGGGCTTTTACCTTTCTGACCAGTGTGCCATGTGGGACCTTGTCAAATGCTTTACTAAAATCCATGCAGACAACATCCACTGCACTACTCTCATCAATCCTCCTTGTCACTTCCTCAAAGAATTCAATCACATTTGTAAGGCATGACCTTCCCTGAACAAATCCATGCTGACTATCCCTGATTAAACCATGCCTTTCCAAGTGACAGTTTATCCTATCTCTCAGTATTGATTCTAATAGTTTGCCCACCACCGAGGTAAGACTGACTGGCCTATAATTGTTCGGCCTTTCCCTTGTACCCTTTTTAAACAATGGTACTACGTTTGCAGTCTTCCAGTCTTCTGGTACCTCCCCTGTATTGAGTGAGGATTGGAAAATGATCCTCAGAGCATCCGTTATTTCCGCCCTGGCTTCCTTCAATAGCCTAGGAATCAATCCATCCCGCCCTGGTGACTTATCAACTTTCAAGGATTCCAGTCCCTCTAGTACTTCCCCTCTCGTTATGTTTACCTTAGGCAATATTTCACACCTCCCCTCTTTAACTACTACGTCCGGATCATCCCTTTCCTTTATGAATAAGGAGACAAAATATTCATTTAAAACCCTACCCACATCCTCTGCTTCTACACACAAGTTACCCTTATCATCCCTGATAGGTCCCACCTTTTCCTTAGCTATCCTCTTGTTCTTAATGTACTGATAAAACATCTTTGGGTTTTCTTTAATCTTACCAGCTAATATTTTTTCATGCCCTCTCTTTGCTTTCCTTATTTCCTTTTTTATGTCATCCCTGTACTTTCTATTTTCCTCTAGGCTTTCTGCAGTATTTAGTTTTCTGTGACAGTCATAAGCTTTCTTTTACTGCTTTATCTTGCCCCGTATACTTCCAGACAACCAAGGGGCTCTAAATTTGGCAGTGCCACCCTTTTTCTTTGAGGGGATGTGTCTGCATTGTACCTGTAGAATTTCACTTTTTGATGCCTCCCACTGGCTTGCCACTGATATTTCGTCAAGTAGCTGTGTCAAGTCCACTTCTGCCAAATCACCTCTTAGTTCTGTAGAATTTGCCTTCCCCCAATTTAAAACATTTACTCCTGATTTAACTCTGTCCTTTTCCATAATAATGCTAAAACTAACTGAATTGTGGTCACTATCCCCAATATGGCCACCCACTGTCATTTCACCCATTTGTCAGGACTAAATCTAGAATTGCATCCACCTGTTTTATGTCCATTCATTTCCAAAGCTTACGGTCAAGAACCGGAGAAATGTGTGAAACAAGTCAGTGGGGCGGAGCCTCACCTGATATCCACACAAGTACTTTTCCAGTATGATTACTGAATAGCTGTCAGGAGCAAAAAGCTTGGATGATTTATTCTCTGCCTAGCTCAGGGAAGATGGTGCTAGCTTTTGCTTCATCCACGATCAGCTAATTCAAGAAAAGATTTTGAACCTAGGACCCTTCTGGTCTCTGTGGCTCAGTTCCACACTGGACAACAGATTTAACACCTGAGCTCTTTGCGAAGTTGGGCAGTGGCTTTATTGCCCCATATTAACTAAAGCCAAATTAATGATTTTTTTATAATGTATGCACCAAGTAATTAGAAGATTCCTCAGTGGCGCGAGGTCTCATTGCCGGGATCACAGGTTGTAAAACCAGAGCTAAGGTGTGAATAATAAACTAGATTTTATTGAATGTACCTTCATGGCTAGACATTTGCTATGATGCACTTCTGACATTGCAGTTGGTATATATTAACAGCTGCCTTGTTTGTGACATGCTGGTGGCCAATTTTAAACTTTAGTTTTGGAAAGTTTTTAGACATGGATGATTTTAATCTACATATAGACTGGCCAAACCAATTTAGCAATAATACTGTGGAGAATGTGTACGCGATTTTTTTTTAGACCAGTATGTTAAGGAGCCAACCAGGGAACAGGCTATCCTAGATTGGATATTGTGCAATGCGAAGGGGTTAATTAATAATCTTGTTGTGTGGGGCCCTTTAGGGAAGAGTGACCATAACATAGAATTCTAAATTAAGATGGAAAGTGAAGTAGTCCAATCCGAAACTAGGGTCCTAAATCTAAACAAGGGAAACTACGAAGACATGAGGAGTGAGTTGACTATGATAGATTGGGAAGCTTCATTAAAAGGCATGCTGGTGGATAGGCAATGGCTAACATTTAAGGAACGAATGCATGAATTGCAACAATTATACATTACTTTCTGGTGCAAAAACACAAAAGGAAAAGCGGCCCAACCATGGCTAATGAAAGAAATTAAGGATAGTATTAGATCCAAAGAGGAGTCATATAAAGTTGCCAGAAAAAGTGGCAAGCCTGAGGATTGGGAGCAGTTTAGAATTCAGCAAAAAGGACCAAGAGATTATTAAGAAGGGAAAAATAGAGTATGAGAGTAAACTTGCAAGGAACATAAAAGTGGACTGTAAAAGCTTCTACAAATATGTAAAAAGAAAAAGATTAGTGAAGACAAATGTAGGTCCCTTACAGTCAGAAATGGGAGAATTTATAATAGGGAACAAGGAAATAGCAGAACAATTAAACAAATGCTTTGGTTCTGTCTTCACGGAAGAGGACATAACTTCCCAGAAATGCTAGGGAACCAAGGGACTAGTGAGAAGGAGGAATTAAAGGAAATTAGTATTAGGTTAAAAAAAAGTGCTGGAGAAATTAATGGGACTGAAAGTCAATAAATCCCTTGGGTCTGATAATCTGCATCCCAGAGTACTAAAAGAGGTAGCCATGGAAATAGTGGATGCATTGGTTGTGATCTTCCAAAATTCTATAGATTATGGAACAGTTCCTGCAGATTGGAGGGTGGCAAATGTAACCCCACTATTTAAAAAATAAAAGGAGGGAGAGAGAAAACAGGGAACTACAGACCGGTTAGCCTAACTACTACTACATGAGTAGTGAAAAATGCTAGAGTCTACTATAAAGGATGTGATAACAGGACACTTAGAAAATATCAATGGGATTAGACAAAGTCAACATGGATTTATGAACGGGAAATAGTGTTTGACAAACCTACTGGAGTTTTTTGAGGATGTAACTGAGAATAGGATATGGGAGAACCAGTGGATGTGGATAATTTGGATTTTCAGAAGGCCTTTGATGAAGTCCCACATAAGAGGTTAGAGTGCAAAATTAAAACAAATGGGATTGGGGGTAATATACTGGCATGGATTGAAAATTGGTTAACAGACAGGAAACAGAAAGTAGGAATAAATGTGTCTTTTTCGGGGTGGCAGGCAGTGACCAATGGGGTACCGTAGGAATCATTGCTTGGGCCCCAGCTATTCACAATATATATCAGTGATTTGGATAAGGGAACCAAATGTAATATTTCTAAGTTTGCTGACGACACAAAACTAGGTGGGATCGTGAGTTGTGGGGAGGATGCAAAGAGGCTTCAAGGCGATTTAGACAAGTTGTGAGTTGGTAAATACATGGCAGATGCAGTATAACGTGGATAAATGTGACGTTACTACTACATGAGTAGGAGAAACAGAAAGGCAGGATATTATTTAAATGGTGATAGATTGGGAAGTGTTGATGTACAAAGGGACCTGGGTGTCCTTGTACACCAGTCACAGAAAGCAAACATGCAGATGCAGCAAGCAGTTAGGAAGAGGATTTGAATACAGGAGCAAGGATTTCTTATTGCAGTTGTTCAGGGCTTTGGTGAGACCACACCTGGAGTATTGTGTGCAGTTTTGGTCTCCTTACCCAAGAAAGTATATACTTGCCATAGAGGGAGTATAGCAAATATTCACCAGACTGATTCCTGGGATGACAGGACTGTCATATGAGGAGAGATTGGGTCGACGAGGCCTGTATTCACTTGAGTTTAGAAGAATGAGAGGGGATTTCATTGAAACATATAAAATTCTGACAGGGCTTGACAGACTGGATGCAGGGAGGATGTTTCCCCTGGCTGGTGGGTCTGGAAGGAGGGGTCATAGTCTCAGGATACAGGGTAGGACATTTAGGACTGAGATGAGGAGAAATTTCTTCACTGAGTGTGGTGAACCTGTGGAATTCTCTACCACAGAAGGCTGTGGAGGCCAAGTCACTGAATATATTTAAGAAGGAGCTAGATAGATTTCTGGACACAGAAGGCATCAAGGGGTATGGGAGAGAGCAGGAATATGGTATTGAGATTGAGGATCAGCCATGATCATATTGAATGGCGGTGCAGGCTCGAATGGCCTACTCCTTCTATTTTCTATGTTTCTATGGTAGGAGTGATGATCCAAAAAATACAGCAGACAAAATATATTTTTAAAAATTGAAGCCATGCAAATACTGCAGTTCCTAGTCTTTGAAGAATTCTGATCCAAAAGAGCTAATAAGCCCCAGCAACTCAATAGATATGCTGTGTTCAACTGGAAGGACTAGCCCCCCCCGCCCCCCCCCCCCTGCATCCCCCCTGCCCTTGGTCTGAGACAGAAGCCCAAAACTCTGCTATAAAAGGAAGCCTGCTGGAGACAAAAGGAAAGGGAATCTGAAAAGCCAGGTTACCAGGAAAAGGGTCACCCACATGTGGTGAACACAGGACCCAACCTCAACACTCAACTGACTCCATGGATAAACAACTACTCGAGGCTTTTAGTAGAACTCTGTGCACAATAAATGCCAAAAGGAAAATCAGATTCTTACACGCTTAGCCTGAAATAACCATACAGAGTAAATGATTGGGCTATCTTCAATTTAGTTGATCCAGGTGGATCGTGCAGGCAGCAGTGCTTGATGTAACAGAACTGAGATACAATGTTGATTTGCCAACAGAAGGTCATTGAAATGACCCAGGCCAGAGATAATGGAGATCTCAACCTGGAGGATGGTGATCATTTTAATAGAGAAATGAGGAGAAACATTACTGTGTGGATGGGAGTGGAGTAGAATCAAATGTGCAGAGAATATATTAATTTAATTTGGTCTGTGACATAAAAACGAATCATGGTGACCACTCAGGAAGTCCAGTCACAGTGCTGTCTGCAAGCGTGCATCTTGTGTTTAAACTATACAAGTGCTCAAGCTGTAGGACCCCTAGGGTTCAAACCTGAACTTCGATTTAAAATGCCCATTTGTGTCATGCTGCTGTATATCAGATGTTCCATTTGCCCTCTCCTACCAATCAGTGTGTTCCCTTGGTTCCATTTAGATTGTCATCAATTGTGCATTGACTCATTCCAAGTATGACCTTTTACCATGAGCGTGCCATACTAGATGCGAAGACAAAGCTATTCCACATGCAAGTCTAAAACCAGCTGGACTGTCTAAAGTCCTACAATCATGGTATTAACGTAATGCTGTAGTCAAAAGATTAAAACTAGTCCAGTAGTGTATTGGATTACATTAAAATGCTGTACTTAAAATACTGTACTAAAGAACTTTGAAAGAAGGCTATTCTTAATTATATGAATACAATCCACAAATTTTTTAAAAATAGTTTTGTTTAAAAGGCACAGCAGTAACATTTGGATTTGTTTGTGCCTTTTTTTTCCCCACCAGTTTTCTTCCTTCTCTTGGAAGTGCTGGCTGATGAGCTCTGATTCCATGGGGGCTGGCAAGCCAATAGAAATCTGGCTACGTTGCCCTGGCTGAGAACAGTGAACACAGTACATAGCAAGTATCAGAATTGGAGCATTCTTAGTTTATGTAGCTGAGTTGAGCACCAGGTTTAACACTTATCAACTGTGGCATTGGAAAGTTAGCTTTTTAATGCTTTGACAATTGATTTAAATGTTTTTAAATACATACCTGATTCCTTTCGACAGACTTGGTTTATTCTTATAAATAGGATGGTTAGTTTACACATTTGTTTTGCAGTTATTAAAATAACTGGTTCTGGATCCTTTCTCCTCGCCTCCCTCTCTCCTTGCATATCTCTCTCTCTCTCTCTCTCTCTCTCTCTCTCTCTTTCCACCGCCCCGCCCCGCCCCGCCCCGCCCCGCCCCATCCTTCCCTTTCTTTGCTCCCCCTTGTGTCTCGTGTGTTCTCTCTTGTCTGTGCATGTTGGAATGGTGCCCACTCCCCCAGTACTACAGTTGTCTGAATATTTTAATAGGAAAGAGGAATGCAGCAGCTAATTAAATGGAAAACCTGAACATCTGTTAATTAATTTTTCCATTTACCAGTGTTCCACAAAGTAGTGTATCATTTGTGCCTTTACCTGAATTATTTAGCTGGCTCGATGTGTTATCCTTCCTGCAATAGCTTGTGATTATCATTAACCTTGATTATATAGCACAGACCATTGAAATCTAATCATTTTGATTACAATTCATTTGAGGTTATACTTGTGTTCCTATTCAAATTGAAGCTAACTACCCTGTATGGAGATTCCATCACATCATTGACCAATTAACCAGTGGCAGGTTGCAAAGTACCAGTCAGTCGTTCAGTGCTGTCTGTTTACTCATTGAGTTCTAGCATGACTGATGATACTGGGTCCCACGCAGCATTTGGTTACAGGTGTAGAAGGGGAGCCTAGAGTATTTTGTGTCTCTCTCTGTGGCTTAAGGACGTAACTGAATGTCTGTTTCATGCACTTATGTGGAGTGGGAAGAGTGCTGACATCCTATATGTAGGACTGTTGAGGTTTTTGGGGGTAGAGGGCTCCAACACATGGCATGATGGGGTTAGTGGGAGACCAGACACCATACACAGATTAAAGCACAAAATGTAACAGTCCCAGTCGGCTTACTATGTCAGTCTGTCTGCTGCTGTACAACACCTTTTCAAAAAAAATTCCAGCACCAAAAGGCTTCTTGTCGGCTACAGTTTGCGATCTATATGTCTAAATGCAAAGTAAGACTTAAGTCAGTGTGGCAGAGCCCCTGCCTGTGCTTTGTACTTACAAACTGACTGTTATTTTATATTGAATTCTAATTTTTCTTTTGGTACTTGGTTGATGTAGAGCTTCTTTCAATGTGTGTCCAAGTCATAACTTATCTGCATCCCTGCCAATGTTCTCCTCATCAACAGTCATTATTGCTGCCCATCAGCTCGCAAGTAGCTCACAATTGTGTGACAGGAGAAGAAATAGAGTAGTGCCTCTTCGCAGGGTGGATTGATTCTTCTGATTTTATCTCTGATCTCTAATCATAGAATCATAGAAAATTTATGGCACAGAAGGAGGCCATTAGACCCATCATGTCTGCGCCGGCCGAAAATGAGCCACCCAGCCTAATCCCACTTTCCAGCACTTGGTCCGTAGCCTTGTAGATCACGACACTTCAGGTGCACATCCAGGTACTTTTTGAATGAGTTGAGGGTTTCTGCCTTTACCACCCTTTCAGGCAGTGAGTTCCAGATCTCTGCCACCCTCTGGGTGAAAAACTTTTTCCTCAGCTCCCCTCTAATTCTTCTACCAGTCACTTCAAATCTATTCCCCCTGGTTGTTGATCTCTCTGCTAATGGAATTAGGTCCTTCCTATCCACTCTATCTAGGCCCCTCAATTAAATCACCCCTCAGCCGCCTCTGTTCCAAAGAGAACAACCCCAGCCTATCCAATCTATCCTCATAACTAAAATTCTCCAGTCCTGGCAACATCCTCGTAAATCTCCTCTGTACCCTCTCTAGTGCAATTACATCCGGTGATGATGTGACCAGAACTGTGCTCTATCATAGGTACAGTTCTAGCATAACCTCCCTGCTCTTAGATTCAGTTCCTCAGCTAATAAAGGGAAGTATTCCGTATGCCTTAACCACCTGATCTACCTGTCCTCCTATCTTCATGGATCTGTGGCCATGCACTCCAAGGTCCCTCTGCACCTCTCAGTATCCTCCCATTTATTGTGTATTCCCTTGACTTGTTTGCCCTCCCCAAATGCATTACCTCACATTTCTCTGGATGGAATTCCATTTGCCACTTTTCTGCCCACCTGACCAGTCCATTTGATATCTTCCTGCAGTCTATAGCTTTCCTTCTCACTATCAACCACACGGTCAATTTTTGTATCATCTGCAAACTTCTTAATCATGCCCCCTACATTTAAATCCAAATCGTTCATATATATCACAAAACTAATATTAAATAGTTCTACTTAGTTTTCCCCATCAGATCTATTTTGATGCCCTGAGAATCTCGTAATCTAGCTATCTTCAGCTGGTTGAACTTGCCTGAATGTGAAGATTTTAAATGTATTATTGAATGTTCTTCTAAAATCAGCACGTTCCCAGTGATGGCACTTGTCTTCAGATGTATTTTACTATTGCACTTACCTTTTAAGCACATAGACACTTTTCTGACCACTAACCAGCAGAGTAACAGCTAAGAAGCTTTCAAGAAAATACGCAATGTGATCCGATGCAGGTTTGAATTGTGCCCTGCAGTGAGAGGTAACTCGTTTTGCTCTCGTCCATTACCTTGACATTGCAAACTGAAGTGCCGTAGATTTTACAGCCTCGGGATAGGACATCTTAACATTTGGAATAAGATTGATTGGTTGATGTACTGAAAGCCATTGCCTTTTTGAGAATAGGAGTGAGGATGAAACACGCAACTGATTGTTGTCCACAGATCTCAGCAGGCAACCAAAGGTATTAAGGGATATGGGCCAAAGGCGGGTATATGGAGTTAGATCACAGATCAGCCATGATCTTGTCAAATGGCGGAGCAGGCACGAGGGGCTGAATGGCCTACTCCTGTTCCTATGTTCCTAACCCTCTGGTTAAAGTCATTCTCTGCTTTTCTGTTGAGTTGCTTTCATGATTCTCTGACATGCTGTGCTGCAGGATTCCTGAGTTTCCCCCAATGTGCTGAGTTCCCAATCATGGATGTTGTATAGAGGTGTTGAATGGGGACAGGAACTCTGTCATGTAGGACGGCAGATCAGCCTGTGTTGCTTGCATGCATCTCCCAGCACTTGGTTTGAAGTGGCATTGGTAGAATGCAGGGAGTCGTTGCTTGTGTGAAGTGTTTTTTTTTCAGGGTGGAGGAAGGAAAAAGAAACCTGAAGCAGGGATTTTAAAAAATCTGTAAGTTGTGCATGAAAGAATAGTTTGGGCAGTTAGCACAGTAACTCTTGAGGACAGTTACCCCATATTTCATTGCTGAAGTGGGATAGGAAGCAGATGTGGATTTTTTATAGAGAAAACAATTTTTTTTTAAAGTTGATGAATGCTCATTCTGTGCAGTTGCAGAGCATCACAGATTAAGCAAGTGCCTCTCCTGTGGTGAGGGGTTGGGGGGAGAGAAGAGACGTGAGCAGGGATTGTTGGAAATCCAAAATGATGCAGCTGCCGATAGAAGTTCAGAACAGTCAAACCTCTAGCAGACTCTGTAATCCAATACCTAAGCCAGGCAGATCTACAGTACTTCAAGGCACCACGGCTGGATGTGTAAATTGCAATTCTTCTCTGTAGGCTCCAGATAACTCTAAAAGCTAGTGCTTTAATGGATAACATGATTGATTGAACAAGCTGTGGGAAGCTTATTATTTGTAGACACTGCACTTTTTGCTGGTTAAACTCCTGTGCACATTTTGAGGGTCTCTCAGCCTTGGTTCTGTCAAGCTATGACTAAACTTTCCAGACTTGGGTAAGTGGGATCCTTTTCTACAGGGGAAGAATGTCCAATTCATGGGCAACCAAGCTACATGTGTGTTGCATGTCAGACGAGTTGACAAAAAAAGTACACAGCAAGCTCAGTATTCATCATTGGTGATTGTCTAGTGACATGGGAAAAATCGAATGACTCATTTATTGGTTGGGTGCTTTAGGAAAAAATTATGAGGCACTCCATCCAATTTCCTTCCAGCAAGGGGCAGTGGTTAAGATGACCCATAATGGAAGAGGATTGTATATTACAATTAAACCTCATTGTTGCATTACATTAGAGTAGCTTTAAAAGTTAGAGTGGAGTGTGTTTGAAATTTCTGGTACAATTTCAGGGCCATCACTAAATAGCCCTATCTGCATCTATCAGTTACACAAATTGGACACAGTAGGATAGGGAGATGCTTCAGACAAATTGAAATGGCTTTCAACTTGAGACCTGTATTATCTTAATTTTCAGAATAGGATGATTATTTACATATTAAAAGTTGAGCACATACTTAATACTTGATCAAGAGAGTTTCCAAGAAAAAATGGATTTTGGGGCCATGTTCATTAAAAGCGGAATTTTTTTTAAACAATTAAATGGGGGTCACCATTATTTTTGTTCAACCTTGTAACAATATTTGTCAATGCACATTGTAGTGGGATTTACATTGCAAAGCTTGTGTATAATGTGAATAAATAAGATCTTCCAGATCTTGTCCCTCATAACTGATTTCTCTTCCCCTACCCCTCCCCCAAAAATAAACTAGTTGTGATGTCATGTTTTATCTCATTGGACTGATTAACATTTATAAATGATCGTGGTACATTTAAGCCTCACGTCTACAATAAATATCCAAATATTTGAGATCACTCCTAGTTCTCCCTTGTACCCCAAATGTGTTGAATTTAATCTGGGGATGGAGCCTGCAGAGCTGGCTGATTTGCCTGGTTTGGGTACATTTCGGCTGATTTGAATAATAAATAAATAGCTGCTTTTGGAGCTGCCTGTTTTTGTCTGACATTCAGTGCCACTCTGAATTCTAATTGCCGTATTTACACAATAATAGAGCTGACAGGTTACCCCTTGCAGTGACGTGGTTTATGCACACTCATGGTTACTGAGGCAGCAAATTAATTCTGTAGCAAGTGCTTTGAACCATCATCTTGTAAGGATTAACCCAATAATAGATATAATTAAGTATAATTATAATCAATAGCAGAAGTAGAATGAAATGTACTATGAATCTATGTATTTGTAAATGTAAATTGTACTGTGTATTAATATAGCATGAACCATGTATCGTGTATTCAATAAGAAAGTGCTGGTGGGCCGAGAAGGATGCATGATGGTTATTATAGTCAAGTTTGCAGTTAAAACTAAAAGAATGCTGACAACATTAAAGTGGGAATTAACAGACCTTGGGGAAATCACAGGCGCTAAGGGAGGAATGTGCTGTACTAGCATAATGTCTAAAAGACGTGGATAAATGGGACTGAAGGTTAATTAAATCAAGGAGTCACGCAGGCTTAGGCCTCCCTATCTCGAGCCTCCGCAAGCTAGTGAATAGAAGTCTGTTTATACAAACGGTTCTGTGAAGGCTGGCAGTGTAAACTCTAAGATAACGTACCGTTAAGTCTGTAACAACAAGGCACGGATGGTACCAGGAGTTATGCTTGGAATGTAACTTCTGAAGGTTGAGGGACATGACTTATGGTAAGACTGAAGATGTGGGTATGATAGTGAACTGCCACATAGACTGAAAAAGGGTATAAGAAGAGACCTCAAAAGCCGAGGAAGGTGCGCAAGATTCTGGCAAGGAAGAAGAGAACTCTTCAGTCAACAGAACACAGCCAGAGAGAGAGAGAGAGAGGGAGACCGCGCCGCAGTCACTTGGAGGGCTACTTCTGAGGTTTCAAGGAACAGACTGTGACTATTTCTCTTTGTTAAGTATCACCTTTTTGTACTAATTGTTATGTGCTTAATAAATCTGTTTTGCCTTTAACCATAATACCAGTACCGTGGTGGTCTTGTTGTTGTCACGAACCAGTCCTTAGATTTGATTAGATTATAATCCTGAAAGTAGTGGTTTAAATCCTTCAATCACTTCCCAAATTTGCATGTTGATTTAAAAAGCCACAGCAAATCCAAAGTTGTTCTCAAGGCTGAAAGATATTTATTTCAAATGGGGCCTTTAATTAAAATTTAATGGAAAGTAATGGAATGTGAAAGGGATAGACTGAGTAATTACAGGCCAGTCAGCCTAACCTCAGTGGTGGGTAAATTATTGGAAATGGATCTGAGGGACAGTATTAATCGTCATTTAGAAAGGCACAGATTAATGAGGGACAGTCAGCATGGATTTGTTAAGGGAAGGTCGTGTCTGACTAACTTGATTGAATTTTTTGAGGAGGTAACAAGGAGGGTCAATGAGGGTAGCACATTTGATGTAGTCTACATGGATTTTAACAAGGCTTTAACAAGGTCCTACATGGCAGAGTGGTCAAAAAAGTAAAAGCCCATGGGATCCAAGGGAAAGTGGCAAGTTGGATCCAAAATTGGCTTAGTGGCAGGAAGTAAAGGGTAATGTTCGGGTGTTTTTGTGACTGGAAGGCCGTTTCCAGTGGGGTTCCACAGGACTCAGTACTTGGTCCCTTGCTTTTTGTGGCATATACCAATGATTTAGACTTAAATATAGAGGTCATGATTAAGAAGTTTGCAGATGATACAAAAATTGGCTATGTGGTTGATGATGAGGAAGAAAACTGTGGACTGCAGGAAAATATCAATGGACTGGTCAGGTGGGCAGAAAAGTGGCAAATGGAATTCAATCTGGAGACATGTGAGGTAATGCATTTAGGGAGGGCAAACAAGGCAAGGGATTACACAATAAATGGTAGGATACTGAGCAGTGTAGAGAAACAGAGGGACCTTGGAGTGCATGTCCACAGATCTCTGAAGGTAGCAGGACAGGTGGTTAAGAAGGCATATGGGATACTTTCCTTTATTAGCTGAGGTATAGAATATAAGAGCAGTGAGGTTATGCTAGAACAGTATAAAACACTAGTTAGGCCACAGCTACTGTACTGTGCACAGTTCTGGTCATCACATTACAGGAAAGATGTGATTGCACTAGAAAGGGTACAGATGAGATTTCCGAGGATGATGCCGGAACGGGGAATTTTAGTTATGAGGAAAGATTGGATAGGCTGGGGTTGTTTTCTTTGGAACAGAGGAGGTTGAGGGGAGATGCAATTGAGGTGTATGAAATTATGAAGGGCCTAGATAGAGTGGATAGGGGGGACCTATTTCCCTTAGCAGAGAGGTCAATAACCAGGGGGCATAGATTTAAAGTAATTGGTAGAAGGTTTAGAGGGGAGTTGAGATTTTTCACCCAGAGGGTGGTGGGGGTCTGGAACTCACTGCCTGAAAGGGTGGCAGAGGCAGAAACCCTCAACGCATTTAAGAAGTACTTGGATATGCACTTGAAGTGACATAACCTTCAAGGCTACAGGCCAAGAGCTCGAAAGTGGGATTAGGCTGGTTAGCTCTCTTTCGGCTGGCACAGACACGATTGGCCAAATGGTCTCCTTCTGTGCTGTAAATTTCTATGAGTCCAAAATTCTGATGGAATGGAAATCCTACCTGTTACAAAAACATTAAATACCTGATTGTTTCATTGAAGCTTACACATTTAATGTGTGCAAGTCCTGCCATATCACAGTCCCTTTAGTTTAGAGCAATGTATAGTTGTTTCATATGTGTCTGCTTTTGTGTGGATAACCTGTCAATCTTAGCAATCTTGTACAACAAGCCTTCTGTGCATATTTACACTAATGCATGTTGTCTTGAGGATTGATTTTATGCTTTGTGTGTGCTATTTACTATGGAACCTGCCATGTACAGGAGTTGCTCCGGCATGCAATTGTGTAATGTATAGCATGAATGAAACACCATAAAAAAATGTTTGTGGGGCATTCACTGTTGTTTTGGCCCCACTACTCGCACCAGGAAATATTTGCTGTTTCCTCAAATTCCCAACTCCCCCTGCTTTTTGCCTTCCAACTGTCACCACATCTCTGTTGATGTCGACCTGCTTAACCTGTCCATCACCTCTGCCTTTCATGCCCCTGTTCTCAGCAAATCAATGACTGACCCTCACGCCTTAGAGAGGGTGCAGAAGAGATTTACTAGAATGGTACCAGTGATGAGGGACTTCAGTTATGTGGAGAGACTGGAGAAGCTGGGATTGTTCTCCTTAGAAAAGAGAAGGTTCAGGGGATATTTGATCGAGGTGTTCAAAATCATGTACAGTTTTGATAGAGTAAATAAGGAGAAACTGTTTTCAGTGGCAGAAGGGTTGGTAACCAGAGGGGACAGATTTAAGGTGATCGGCAAAAGAGCCAGAGGCTACTTGAGGGAACGTTTTTTTTACTCTGTGAATTGTAATGATCTGGAATGCACTGCCTGAAAGCTGATACAATAGTAACTTTCAAAAGGGAATCTGATAAGTATTTGAAGGGAAAAGATTTACAGGGCTCTGGGGAAAGAGCAGGAGAATGGGACTAATTGGATAGCTCTTTCAAAAAGAAGGCACAATGGGCCGAACGGCCGCCTCCTGTACTTTACCTACTATTACCTCTGCCCACCCCCTCCACCCTAACTTCACTCCAAATGCCAGAAACTCATGGATTTCTTCATCTTCAGGGGAGGTAGCAGCTGCAAGGATCATCCTTTAATATGATTTACCACATCTCTCCTCCATCATCCAGCTTCATAGGACTACCTTTGCATGGTTCCTTTCCTATCTCTGAATGTAGCCAGTGCATCTCCAGCAGTACCTTCTCTTGCCACCTTATTCTGTCACCTCCAAAGTCCTTCAAATTTATCCTTGGACCCTTCTTATCTGCATGGTTCCCTGTGGCAACATCATGCACCAATACATCAGAAACCAAGGTATTACAATTCCTTAAATTTTATAGTTTAGAATCTGTGTATGCAGTTGGCCAGACTTACAATTTTCCAACTGAAGTTACTTGGCAATATAATTTTCACCCAGAATTGGTTCTGCTGGAAGCAGCCATTAATGAGGAAATTACCACACTGAAGGAAGTTGAAGTATTTGGACCAGAAGCTGGAGTCTAAGACCTGTCTTTATTGCATCAGTTCCTCGGCAGAGTATGCAGGCTTTCTCCCTTGAGGTTTGGGATGCTTTGATGTGTTTGGTTTTAAATGTACTTGAATATAACTGTCTGTCCTGTTTGGCTTGATCAATGCACATGGACCCAACCCAGAACCAGTCCATGCCCGCTGTTTACTGCAATTGCTGGAAGAATTAATTGAGAGAATCTGAAAGCATTATTCTTTGTCTATGGTTGCTGTCTGAGGTAGGAATAGTTCTGCTTGGTTGATCAGCGAGCTTCTTCCTGCAAGCTTCTTGATTCCCTTTCCCTGCACCCCATCTCCTTCATACAAATTGGCAGTTTCACAGTGTAGCTGATACCATTAATCTCTTAACACATACATAAACTGCATGCTGATTGGTTTTGGGTAGTTATTTATAAGGGATACTTTGCCTGAGCACTCGACTCAGGATTTTCAAGGATTTCTGGCTATTTTAAGTCTTTTTTGGTGGACACTAACTATGGATTTGTATTAAAACGGTGTATATTAGGTACATATATTGATATAAAAAACTTTTTGAGGCTTTGTTGCTTCTACGAAAATAAGTGTTCATTGTCGACCTTGGCTGGTGGGGAAGCCCATGGGTGAGTGTCAGGCAGACTAGGACTTCAGTTTGTCGTTCTAGAACTGTACTTGGGTCTGGCTACGTTATGCTTCTTAATCCACTGATAATTGAATTGTTTACTACCCAAAAATACAGCGAAATATATACTGGGGAGCTAAGACTGAAAAAACACTAATGCTGCATTTATATTACTGTCAGTGGCCCTGGATGCCATGTGCCATAGTTTATTTGGCTTTGGGTTATTGAGCTCCCAGTCCACCCAACCAGTCAGAAGTATAGTTTTGCATTGCTTGTCTGCATGCACTTTCCTCAAATACTAGAAAAAGTTCACAGCCAAAATGGTAGCAAATGTGGCTTTATTGTACTGCATGTGCAAAATTCAACTTGCCAAATTTGTCACGTAATACAAACATGCGGACATAGCATTCTATTGTGGAACTGCTACTGAAAGTAGTTCTGCAGTATAATTGGGATATTATACTGTTGTTGCCTTTATACTGAGTGTAAAATGGAGGGCAGCCCAAGGTTACAGCATGTTAAGTGGGACAATTGGACCAGACCAGATAAAACCTTAACCACGAGCGTGGGAATAGGTTCTGACTGACAAGTTTCTGCAGTGGTATAACTGAATCCTGAAGTTATGGGATCTGCTATTTATCTTGTGAAAGTATTGAAATATGTGCCCTTCGTAAATATATAATATTTATTCTGATAAATAAATAAATGCCAAGGGAAAGAACATTCTTCCATTTTCATTACCTATTGTAGGCATCAATCATTTCAAGGGTGTAGGTCGTGAAACTTCCTCCATCCTACCCCATTGAACTCTCCCAGGTCAGGTATAGCACAGCCACAACCAGAGTTAAGTGTTTAAAAATGTTGGAACAATGTGCCCTACCCTTAATTTTAAACTAGCACCCTTACTGCACTATTTGCCATTTCCATACCACAAATCAGTGTGCCCTTGGAGTGAGATTGCTAGCTTTTACTGAAATGTTGGTAACTGTGCTGTGGGCTCAAGGGACTGACTAAAAACAAAAGTCATTTGGTCAAGTTGGTGCATCTACCGTACTGAGAAGTTGTGGAGGTGTTAGCGAATGCACAAATTTTGCTAAAATCTTTGGAAGCAGGAATTGTGGCAAGTGTTCAAGAAAGGGGTGAGCTTGGAAATTATATCCTCAGTTGTGGGTTAACTGCTGAAATTCATTAGTCCATGCCATTCCAGCTGGATTATCAGGTATAGTCAAAATGGATTTATAAATGACAGGTCATGTTGACTAATTTAGTTGAATTTATTGCGATCACATTGTATAGGTAAAGGAATTGCAGTAGATGTTGTTTTATATGGACTCTCAGAAGATATTTAAGGTGCCACGTAACCTCTTCCATTTAGATAGTGCCTTTAATGTAAAGATATATCCCAAGGCGCTTCACAGATAGGTTTATGGAAAACATGTTGACCAGGGAAAGGAACAATTCGGAGGGGTGACCAAAAACTTGGTTAAAGAGATGGGCCTTGAGGATGTCGTTTGTCATTTTGGTTAGGGGTGTTTTGGCACTTTGATAGGGTTGGAAACAGAACGAGAAGGATTCAAACAGTAGGTACAGGAGAGCTGGACACAGAAGGTGAAGGTGACAACAGACAAAAGTGGAAAACAACGTTGGTGAGGTGAAGTGGCTATAACAATTTTTGTGAAGAGGGGTTTGAAGGGGAGAGATGTGATGCCTGAGGAGAGGGTGTCAATTAGCATAGAAGCTATAAAAGTTGAGGGACATGGTATTAAAAGAGTTGGGATAATTGGATGTTTTTCAGATTCCTGAGAAATGGATATGGTGTGCCCTCAGCATCTGTGCTGGGACCTCTAGTTTTCCAATTGTATAAATGACCTGCATAGCATATGTAGAAAATACAACATGGAAGCAGGCCATTCAACCCAATCAATCTGTGTTGGTGTTTTTCCTTCAAAAGAGCAGTGATCTTAATCCCATAATCCCTTTTATTCCCCTTTCCTTCAACCTCCTAACTGAACTTTTCTTAATTGTCGACATGGTCTCTGCTTCATTCGCTAACTCTGGTAATGCATTCCACAGCTTCACAACCAACCCCTGTAATAAAAACAAATGTTTCTCCTGCTCTCTGTCCTAAATCTCTTGTATTTAATTTTATATCTAGGTCTACTCATTCTAGACCCTCAGTGATTTTTTTTTAAAAGAGTTGCTAAAGATGAAATTACCATGTATCTAAATAAAGAAAAAATAGTTCGAAGTAGCCAGCATGGATTTCAAAAGGGACAATTGTACTTCACAAACCTCATAGAATTCTTTGAGGAGGTAGATGGGCGAAATAGAGCAGATGTAGTAGCGTACACGGTCTTTAGGAAACCCACATGGAGATTATTAAGAGAAGATTAAGGAGTATGTAATTAGGGAGAGGATGGCAAACTGAATTTTAAAAATTGGGTGGAAGGGAGAAAACAGAATAAGAATTAAGGGCAGTGTTTAAGTGGTTGGAAATGGGTGTGATGTCCCACAGGTTTAGTCCTGGAACCACTTCTGTTTAGTTTATAGCAATAGTTTAGATATAGGCTTAAAGGCAGTAGTGTCAAAATTTGAAGATGATACCAAAATAGGAGGCATAGTTAATTCTTTAGAAGACACTCACCTCTGAGTCAGATAGTCATGGGTTCAAGCTCCATTCCAGGACTTGAGCATATAATCTCTGCTGACACTCCAGTGCAGTACTGAGGGAATGCTGTACTGTCGGAGGTGATGCCTTTTGGATGAGACATTAAACCGAGGTCCCAATTGCCCTCGTAAAATGCCCTCATGGCATTTTTCGAAGAGCAGGGGATTTCTCCCAGGTGACCTGGCCAACTTTTATCCTGAACCAACATCAATAAAGCCACTTATTTTGTCATCAGTTTGATTGCTGTTTGTGGGACCTTGCTGTGCGCGAATTAGCTGCTGCGTTTCTCCACATTATAACAGTGACTATATTTCGAAAGTACTTTGTGAACTGTGAAACACTTTACCAGGTTCCGAGGTCGTGAAAGGCACTACATAAATGCATTCTTTTTTCTTTCTCATGCCAATATTGCCTCGAAAGAAGTGATATTACACTGGTCCACTTTGTTTTTAAACAATTTGTTTAAAGTAAGAAACTTCCAGCTTATCTCCAGAAGTGTATGTGGCCTACTGTTCACGGTCAACCTGCTTATTAGTTGTACAGCAGCTAGGAGACAGCATTTGAGATATTTTAATAAAAACTTAGAATGCACTGAGAACATGGAAACACCGCAGGTTGACGGTAGTGAAAAACTTCAGTATTGAAGGCACAGCTATCAGTGGAAAGCAATGAGAGTACAAAGAAGCATCGTCTGTGGTTTTACACTTGCACTGTCTACGTCAAGACGATGTACCAGGCAGGGATGTAATACCTCAGCATATGTAAGAGGTTCGCATCGATATTATCATCAACCTAGTGTTGAATCGCAGCCAGTTCCAACTCAAAGGTTAGAAACCGATGACCATTGCAGGCTTCTAGCTATAGTGGAGCAGAACTAAATAAATGGTCTAATTCACAACTAATGTTATAGGAAGTGTGGTGTGTTCAGTTGCAAGGTACAAATAAGCCTCCGAGTTTCTTCCCTTGCCCTCAAA
Source organism: Heptranchias perlo (assembly GCF_035084215.1). Lineage (NCBI taxonomy): Eukaryota > Metazoa > Chordata > Chondrichthyes > Hexanchiformes > Hexanchidae > Heptranchias > Heptranchias perlo. The sequence goes on from NC_090329.1 coordinate 130,603,053, forward strand.
AAAAAACACAAAAATGGTACATTTGGAATCTGTTTTGCCTGGAAACAGATTGTAGAGGACTGCAGAAAGCCTGGTTAAAAAGTAGGTGTAATATATTTGGATTTTCAAAAGGCCTTCGATAAGGTACCGCATCGTAGATTCATGTCTAAGGTCAGAGCACATGGAGTTGGGGACAAATGGCAGAATAGATAGCAAGCTGACCAGAAAATAGGAACAGGAATAGGCCATTCAGCCCCTCGTGCCTGCTCCGCCATTTGATAAGATCATGGCTGATCTGTGATCTAACTCCATATACCTGCCCTTGGCTCATATCCCTTAATACCTTTGGTTGCCAAAAAGCTATCTATCTCAGATTTAAATTTAAGTAAAGAGAGAGTAGGGTTAACAGTAGTTACTCAGACAGACAAAAGGTGGGAAGTTGTGTTCCACAAGGATCAGTGCTGGAACCACTGTTGTTCACCACTTACATAAACTGTCTGAATTCTGGAATCAGAATTACAATTTCAAAATTTGCGGATGACATCAAATTGGGGGGCATAGTTAAGACTGAGCAGGATTGTGACAAAATACAGGAAGATATTAGTAAACAGAATGGGCGTGTGATTGGCAAATTAATTTCAATGTAGCTAAGTGTGAGGTGGAACATTTTGGTAGGAAGAATAAGGAGGCCACATACTGCTTGGAAAATAAGAGTCTAAATGGGGTAAAGGAGCAGAAGGATTTGGGGGTACAGATACACATCACTAAAAGTAGCGACGCAGGTTAATAAGGCCATTTTTTAAAAGAAAGCAAACCAAGCACTGGGGTTCATTTCTACAGAAATAGAATTGAAAAGCAGAGAAGTTATGTTAAACTGGTATAGAACCTTGGTTAGATCATACTTTGAACAGTGTGAACAGTTCTGGTCTCCATATTATAAAAAAGATAGAGAGGCACCGGAGAAGGTGCAAAAAGATTTACTAGGATGATACCAGAACTGAGAGGTTATACCTATCGGGGAAAAATTGAACAGACTGGGGCTCTTTTCTCTAGAAAAGAGAAGACTGAGGGGTGACCTAAAAGAGGTCTTTAAGATTATGAAAGGGTTTGATAGGGTAGATGTAGAGAAGATGTTTCCACTTGCGGGGGAGACCAGAACTAGGGGCCATAAATATAAGATAGTCACTAATAAATCCAATATGGAATTCAGGAGAAACTTTACCCAGAGAGTGATGAGAATGTGGAACTCGCTATCGCAAGGAGTAGTTGAGGCAAATAGTGTAGATGCATTTAAGGGGATGCTGGATAAGTACATCAGGGAGAAAGGAACAGAAGGATATGCTGATAGGGTTAGATGGAGGGAGAAGGCTCGTGTGGAGCATAAACACCGGTATGGAACTGTTGGGCCAAATGGCCTGTTTCTGTGATGTACATTCTATGTAATTCTATGCACGTAAGCCCCAGAGGCAAAAGAACAGTGTACATCATTCTCCAATATTCAGGCCCCCTCCCAATGCTCTTGTTATTTTGCACCAACCCCAGGGATGGATGAATGTGTAATAATAACTTGACTTGTTGCTGTTTATTCTTTTTTTTCAGTATGCTGTGCACAGGCGAGAATTCTCTTCACCAAAGAGCCCTATTCCCAGGATGCTTTGCATGGGCGCAGTGCAATCCTCCGCTGTGAGGTTGAGAATCCAACGAATGTAGAGTTTGAGTGGCTCCTAAATGGGCAGCCTGTAAAGACCTCTGAGAGGCGCTTCATTGAGGGCAGCAATCTTCAGTTCACAGCAGTGGATCGGAGGGAGGATAGTGGAGACTTTCAGTGCATAGCACGGAATACAGTCTCCGGAGAGGAAGCTCGAACAGCGACTGCATCCTTCAATATCAAATGTGAGTACCAGTGCTTCTGGGTAGGGCATGTCCCACATTACCATAAAGGGCTCGGTAAATTCAAATGGATTAAAGTTGAGGACAAGAAGAACATTTTCAGAAGTCTGACACTAATAAATCACCTGTGAGAAGAGTTACCAATTGCTGATCTAAAGAAAATTCTGAACAAAATTGAATATTGGAAAATGCATACCAAGGAAAATGAAAAGACTGAAATAAAAAAGTGGTAATGAACTGGGGGAAATGGAGAATATTCCTAACTTTTTATTAAAATATGGGCAATGCTGGTGAGGCTGCATTTATTGCCCATCCATAGTTGCCCTCGGAAGGTGGTGAGTCTACTCCTTGAACTGCTGCAGTCCTTGTGGTAGAGGTGCTCCCACAAATTGCTAATGGGCACTCCATTTCATTTTATTGGGTGCTGCCAACGATAATTGAGACAGACAGAAGACAAGGCTGTTCTCAAGTCCTGTATCGGGACCAACAACTTTGCAGTTGGGGCTAGCTATTTTCTGTGCTTACTGGTTCTGGATCAGAAATTTGGGGGGAGAAATATTCTGACCCTGTCATTTCCAATCACTCTGGCCTTCAGTGAAATTTGTTATTGCAATGTGCCTTTTAAGTAATATCTGTTGCTTTTTGTGCAAAACAGAGGACTTTTAAAAATTAACAACATTTTTCAACCTTCTAACTTCTGTTTATACTTGCTGACACTTTTTGCAGTGTGCATAATTATTCAAATACAGACACTTGCAATTAGCTTAAATTAAAATCAGTCTCGGTAGAATGGAGTAATTGCTGTTCTGGTGCAACCACATTCTATTTGAGAGTGAAAACTGATGCTGTCGATGCTGACTTAAAAACCAATTGTTTAGTTCAGTGGAAGAGTGATTTTTTGTTAACTTCCCACTTAATGAGATGTTGTTTCTGGACAGACAGTGAAGAAGGCGAAGAGTGTCACTGCTGGCTGTTAGTATTTTGCAAATTGTGATAGCCGTCTCTGCAAGCAGGGAACTTTGCATTCAGAGTTGCAGCTGTCCATTGAACTGTTATTTTGACACCCCAGTGGGAAAGTTATATTCACAAGATTGCTGCTCTGCCAGTCAACCGGAATGTTGCTTTAATGAGAACTTCAATCTCCCAGTTTAATGCGGATCCAACAGAAGACTAGCTGTCGGATCTGCTACTTTTGCAGTTTCTCTGAAATATAGCTTTTGTGAGTCTGTTACTCACAGACGAATTTCAAAATCCAGACTTTCCTTTTTGGTTCTTCCATTCCAGAGGTGCTGACTTGTGCTTCTGTAGAGTTCTATTACCAAGTTGCATTCTTCATGTGTGCGAAACTGAGTTTCAGCAAGCTCTTTGATCATGGCACTACATCACATCACAGCAGAGTGCAATTCTGACCTTGCCTGAAATCCACACACACCTTGCAATAGGAGCTACCGGATAACGATCAACAGCGATAACAATGACTAGTATTTTTTGTTCCCTTCCCTCTTCCAACGACCAGACTAGGCATGTTGAAGAAAGTTGTAGTGCCTTTGCCATTGCCTTGTCTGACATTAGTTAACCCTGATGTGGAGATGCCGGTGATGGACTGGGGTTGACAATTGTAAACAATTTTACAACACCAAGTTATAGTCCAACAATTTTATTTTTAATCCCACAAGCTTTCGGGGACTTTCCCCTTCCTCAGGCGGTGTGGAAGGGGAAAGCCCCCGAAAGCTTGTGGGATTAAAAATAAAATTGTTGGACTATAACTTGGTGTTGTAAAATTGTTTACAATTAGTTAACCCAGTAGAGATCAGGGATTGAATTTGGGACCTCCCACATCTTGTCTTGTGGCATATTGGGCGGTAATGTACTTGCGATCAGAGCCTTCAGGAGGGCTCACACGTTATTCAATCAAAGCTTAATTGGCTGACTCAGAACAGCAGGTGTGTGGCTTGCCCCCAGCCGAGCCTTTGTTCCAGCCGACAGCTGATAATTCCAAGTTGTTTTGTGCACCACATATATAAAAATGCGTATTATCCAGTAATTTGAATGAAATGACTTCGAATTAATGAGTAAAGTGCAATGACTTATTTAAAACCCAAACTAACAAACCAACAGCAATTAATGATAGACGCATCCCATCTCTGTTCTATTCTCAAAGTATTCACAATAATGAGGTTTTTATTCATTCACGGGATGTGTCCCTTGCTGGCAAGACTAGCATTTATTGCCCATCCCTAATTGTCCTTGAGAAGGTGGTGGTGAGCCGCCTTCTTGAACAGCTGCAGTCCATGTGGTGAAGGTTCTCCCACAGTGCTGTTAGGAAGGGAGTTCCAGGATTTTGACCCAACGACGATGAAGGAACGGCGATATATTTCCAAGTCAGGATGGTATATGCCTTGGAGGGGAATATGCAGGTGATGGTGTTCCCATGCGCCTGCTTCCCATATCTTTTTCGGTGGTAGAGGTGCTGTCGAAGAAGCCTTGGCAAGTTGCTGCAGTGCATCTTGCAGATGGTACACACTGCAGCCACAGTGCGCCAGTGGGGAAGGGAGTGAATGTTTAGGGTGGTGGATGGGGTGCCAATCAAGCGGGCTGCTTTGTCCTGGATGGTGTCGAGCTTCTTGAGTGTTGTTGGAGCTGCACTGATCCAAGCAAGTGGAGATATTCCATCACACTCCTGACTTGTGCCTTGTAGATGGTGGAAAGGCTTTGGGGAGTCAGGAGGTGAGTCAATCGCTGAAGAATACCCAGCCTCTGACCTGCTCTTGTCGCCACAGTATTTATGTGGCTGGTCCAGTTAAGTATCTGGTCAATGGTGACCTCCCAGGATGTTGATGGTGTGGGATTCGGCAATGGTAATGCCGTTGAATGTCATGGGGAGGTGGTCGTTGCCTGGCACTTGTCTGGTGTGAATGTTACTTGCCACTTATCAGCCCAAGCCTGGATGTTATCCAGGTCTTGGTGCATGCGAGCACAGGCCTCATTATTTGAGGGGTTGCAAATGGAACTGTGCAATCATCAGCGAACATCCCCACTTCTGACCTTATGATGAAGGGAAGGTCATTGCTGAAGCAGCTGAAGATGGTTGGGCCTAGGACACTGCCCTGAGCAACTCCTGCAGCAATGTCCAGGGGCTGAGATGATTGGCCTCCAACAACCACTGCCATCTTCCTTTGTGCTAGGTATGACTCTAGCCACTGGAGAGTTTTCCCCCTGATTCCCATTGACTTCAATTTTACGAGGGCTCCTTGATGCCACACTCGGTCAAATGCTGCCTTGATGTCAAGGGCAGTCACTCTCACCTCACCTCTGGAATTCAGCTCTTATGTCCATGTTTGGACCAAGGCTGTAATGAGGTCTGGAGCCGAGTGGTTCTGGCGGAACCCAAACTGAGCATTGGTGAGCAGGTTATTGGTGAGTAAGTGCCGCTTGATAGCACTGTCGACGACACCTTCCATCACTTTGCTGATTATTGAAATGATGCTTTATGCTAAATATTCATTATAATGAAACCATTTGGTCAATACAATTTGATCAGAACATTTTTTTAAAATTTACTTTCTCACAACTTGGTCGTTCTCATCTCTCAGATTGGACTACTGTACTGTCCAACCAACCCCCCTCCCACCCCAGTCTGAAATAAATATTCAAAAACTGCAAAAGCCCCAAGCACTAGTTGTGAATAGTTGAATTTACTGGGCAAAAATGAAACATGAGTACTCAAATGTTGTTTAGGTCGTGGCAGCCTTTTTTGTCTCAAACTTGGCATCTCTGGATGTTAGTATTGGTCACACTTTTTTGTCCATTTTCTTCTTCCCCTCCCATTGACTCCAGCTGGGATATAGCTCCATGGTTGCTTTTTAGTACCTCACCCAATAAGTTATTTGTTTGCTTGAACATGGACAATGATTTCTGACAGGGCATTTGACTGTGGAAGGAGTATCACATTCAAGGCCAATACTTCACATCCGTCTTTACGAGAGAAAAGGATGCTGCTATTGTAGCAGCAAAGGAGGAGGTAGTAGCAATATTGGACAGGGTAAAAATAAAGAGGAGGTACTTAAAAGATTGGCAGTACTCAAAGTAGAAAAGGCACCTGGTCCAGATGGGATGCATCCTAGGTTACTGAAGGAAGTAAGGGTGGAAATTGCAGAGGATCTGGCCACAATCTTCCAATCCTCCTTAGATACGGGGATAGCGCCGGAGGATTGCAAATGTTACACCTCTGATCAAAAAAGGGGAAAGGGATAAACCCGGCAAGTCAGCCTAACATCGGTGGTGCGGAAACTTTTAGAGACAGTAATCCGGGACAAAATTAATTGGCACTTGGAAAAGTATGGGCTAATAAATGAAAGTCAACACGGAATTTTAAAGAAAAATCGTGTTTGACTAACTTGATTGAGTTCTTTGAAGTAGTGGAGAAGGTTGATGCAGGTAGTGCGGTTGATGTGTTTATGGACTTTCAAAAGGCATTTGATAAAGTACCACATAATAGACTTGTTCGCAAAATTAAAACCCATGGGATTGAAGGGACAGTAACAACATGGATACAAAATTGGCTAAGGGACAGGAAGCAGAGAGTAGTTATATGTGCAGAACACCAGAGCCAAGTTTATTGATTTCATGTGTAAAGTCTATAATAGCAGTGTGTCCTTAGCCTGGCCAGTGTTGGTGGAGGGCCCTTGCGAGGAAAACTTGGTTGATCTTGCTTTGTAATCTGTGAAATATTCAGCTTGAAACCCGCTCAGTGAATTTCTCACTGAGACTTTGTGACTGGGATTTAACAGATGATCCTCAGCATGTGTTCTGCGGTGTCTCACTATATGTGCCGCCAGCAGGACATGCCTTGTACAGTTATACTTGGGATATATTGTTAGGCTGGAGGGAAATATACAGTGGTGTTCCCCAGGTATTAGGACCACTGCTCTTGATATATATTAATGACCTGGACTTGGGTATAGAGGGTATAATTTCAAAGTTTGCAGATGACGTGAAACACGGAAATGTAGTAAACAATGTGGAGGATAGGAACAGACTTCAGGAGGACATAGACTGGTGAAATGGGCAGACACATGGCAGATGAAATTTAACGCAGAGAACTGTGAAGTGGTACATTTTGTTAGGAAGAATGAGGAGAGGCAATATAAAGTAAATGGTACAATTTTAAAGGGGGTGCAGGAACAGAGAGACCTGGGAGTGTATGTACAGAAATCTTTGAAGATGGCAGGACAAGTTGAGAAGGCTGTTTTTTTTTTAAAAAAGCATACGGGATCCTGGGCTTTATTAATAGAGGTATAGATTTCAAAAGCAAGGAAGTTATGTTAAACCTTTATAAAACACTGGTTAAGCTTCAGCTGGAGTGTTGTGTTCATATTCAAGGCTGAGATATTTTTGGACTCTGGAGAAATGGAGATCAGGCAGGAAAGTGGAGTTGAGGTCAAAGATCAGCCATGATCTTATTGAACGGCGGAGCAGGCTCAAGGAGCCTTACGGCCTACTCCTGCTCCTACTTCTTCTGATCTTATGTTCAATTCTGGGCCTTAGAGAGGTTGCGGAAGAGATTTATTAGAATGCCAGCAGGGATGAGGGACTTCAGTTGCGTGGAGAGATTGGAGAAGCTGGGGTTGTTCTCCTTAGAACAGAGGTGGTTAAGATTTGATAGAGGTGTTCAAAATCATGATCGGTTTTGACAGAGTAAATATGGAGAAACAGTTTCCAGTGGCAGAAGGGTCGCTAATCAGAGGGGACAGATTTAAGGTAATCGACAAAAGAGCCAGAGACGACATGAGGAAACATTTTTTACGCAGTGTGTTCCAATGACTTGGAATGCACTGGGAACATTTCAAAAGAAAATTGGATAAATACTTGAAGGGGAAAAATTTGCTGGGCTATGGGGAAAGATCAGGGGAGTGGGATTAATTGGATAGCTCTGACAAAGAGCTGGCACAGGCAGGATGGGACGAATGGCCTCCTCCTATGTTGTACCTACTATGATATCCTCACCCATTATCTACACTTCTGCACTTTGCAGCTGAGGCCACTGGAGAGTGATCTGTAGCTTGGCTATTTTTTTTTCCTTCCTCCGCAGTCCAGGGTTCCAAGTATAGCATGCTGACTACCGCCCTGATTGAGACTGGGAATTGCATCTGTGATGCAATATGTCTTGATATGAATGGCTCCACCAAGCACTGCATTCACCAACAAAGCTATTGAGAATCTCAAATCAGCACTCTTTATTCTGTAATTAGAACAAAAACAGCTTTATGTCCCTCCAAAAAGGGTAGTTTCTTGTTTTAGGTCTTGTCCTTGACCACTGAGATGTGAGGAGACCTGACAAATGCCACCATCAGATTGTCTTTCCCCTGGCAGGGAGGTGCCTTGTCCTTTTAGCTTGGTACACCTCAGATCAGCAACTGAAATGGGTGACTAATCAGACCCATGACCTCAGTCCATGGTGGTACACGTTTAAGTAATGTGCAGTGCCACACTGCTGTCTCTTTTCTAAAGATTAAACCAATGTAGTCTTCTACAGTGGTAAGTCCTCATGGAATTACAAGGAGCTGCACTTCAATATAGTCCAAAAACAACTGAGGAAGTCAGTGTAGTTGTGGCAGTGAAGATTTGAACCTTGCATGGTAAAAATGTCCATCCGTGTTGCATCAGACAACTCTTGCCTGGATGAGTGCAGCTCCAACAACACTCGAGAAGCTCGACACCATCCAGGACAAAGTGGCCCGCTTGATTGGCACCCCATCCACCACCCTAAACATTCACTCTCTTCACCACCGGCGCACCATGGCCGCAGTGTGTACCATCTACAGGATGTACTGTAGCAACTCGCCAAGGGTTTTTCGACAGCACCTCCCAAACCCGCGACCTCGACCACCTAGGAGGACCAGGGCAGCAGGCACATGGGAACACCACCTGCATGTTCCCCTCCAAGTCACACACCATCCCGACTTGGAAATATATCGCCGTTCCTTTGTCGTCGCTCGATCAAAATCCTGGAACTCCCTTCCTAACAGCACTGTGGGAGAACCGTCACCACACGGTCTGCAGCGGTTCAAGAAGGCGGCTCACCACCACCTTCTCGAGGGCAATTAGGGATGGGCAATAAATGCTAGCCTTGCCAGCGACGCCCACATCCCATGAACGAATAAAGAAAAACTTCATGACCATCCCAATCCTCAACCATGATGGAGCCCAGCATGCAAGTGCGAGAGACCAGGCTGAATTTTGCAAGCGTCATCAGCCAAAAGTGCTGAGTGGTAAATTGTACTTGGCTTCTCGAGTTCCCCACCACCATAGATGTCAATGTCCAGCCAGTTCAGTTTACTCCACAAGGCACAATGAAGTGGCTGAGTGCACTGGACACAGCAATGGCTATGGACCCAGATAACATTACGGCTATAGTGCTAAAGACTTGCACACCTGAGCTAGCCTCTTCCTTTGTCAAGCTGTTTCGTTTAAGCTGTGACACGGCCATCTACCCAGCAATGTGAAAGATTGCCCAGGTATTTCCTATCCACAAAAACAAGGATAAATCTAACCTGGCCAACTAGTACCCTATTAGTCTCCTCTCAAGCAGGAAAGCATTAAGCAACACTGACTCACCAATAATATGCTCATTGGCTCTCAGTTCAGGTTCTGTCAGAACAACTTGACTCCAGACTTCATCACGGCCTTGATCCAGACATAGATGCAAGAGTTGAATTCACGTGGAGAGGTGAGAGAAACTGCCCTCGACATCAAGGTAGCATACAAGCAAGTGAGGCAACAGTGAGCCCCAGCAAAAGGAAAAATCTTTATAGGCTGGAGTCATACTTGACATAAAGAAAGATAATTGTGGTAGTCAGAGGCCAATCATCACAGCAGCAGTACATGACCGCAGGAGTTCCTCTGGCAAGTGTCTAACAAACTTTAGCTGCTTCATCGATGACCTTTCCTCCTTCACAAGGCCAGAGTGGGCTATGGGTCTAGTGAGAGGGAGAAACTGAAGGAAACAGTATTAGTAAAAAAAATAGTGCTAGGGAAATTAATGGGGCTAAAGGCTGACAAATCTCCAGGGCCTGATAATCTACATCCCACAGTACTAAAGGAAGTGGCCCTGGAAATAGTGGATGCATTGGTGATCATCTTCCAAAATTCTATAGACTTTGGAACAGTTCCTACAGATTGGAGGGTGGCAAATGTAACCCCACTATTTAAAAAAGGAGGGAGAGAAAAAACAGTGAATTACAAACCAGTTAGCCTAACATCAGTAGTGGGGAAAATGCTAGAGTCTATTATAGAAGATGCGATAACAGAACACTTGGAAGGCATTAACGTGATTGGACAAAGTCAGCATGGGTTTATGAAAGGGAAATCATGCTTAACAAATCTACTGGAGTTTTTTGAGGATGTAACTAGTAGAATAGATAGGGGAGAACCAGTGGATGTGGTGTATTTGGATTTTCAGAAGGCTTTTGATAAGGTCCCACACAAGAGGTTAGTGTGCAAAATTAAAGCACATGGGATTGGGGGTAATATACTGGCATGGATTGAGAATTGGTTGACAGACAGGAAACAGAGAGTAGGAATAAACGGGTCTTTTTCTGGGTGGCAGGCAGTGACTAGTGGGGCACCGCAGGGATCATTGCTTGGGCCCCAGCTATTCACAATATATATCAATGATTTGGATGAGGGAACTAAATGTAACATTTCCAAGTGTGCAGACGACACAAAGGTGGGGTGGAATGTGAGGTGTGAGGAGGATGCAAAGAGGCTCCAATGTGATTTAGACAAGTTGGGTGAGTGGGCAAGAACATGGCAGATGCAGTATAACATGGCTAAATGTCAGGTTATCCACTTTGGTTGTAAAAACAGAAAGGCAGATTATTATCTGAATGGTGATAGATTGGGAAAAGGGGAGGTGTCCTTGTACACCAGTCACTGAAAGCGAGCATTCAGGTGCAGCAAGCAGTTAGAAAGGCGAATGGAATGTTGGCCTTCATTGCAAGAGGATTTGAGTACAGGAGCAGGGATGTCTTAGTGCAGTTATACAGGGCCTTGGTGAGACCACATTTTTTTTTTATTCATTCATGGGATATGGGCTTCGCTGGCAAGGCCAGCATTTATTGCCCATCCCTAATTGCCCTTGAGAAGGTGTGTGACTTGGAGGGGAACTGCAGGTGATGTTGTTCCCATGTGCCTGCTGCTCTTGTCCTTCTAGGTGGTAGAGGTCGCGGGTTTGGGAGGTGCTGTCAAAGAAGCCTTGGCGAGTTGCTGCAATGCATCCTGTGGATGGTGCACACGACAGCCACGGTGCGCCGGTGGTGAAGGGAATGAATGTTTAGGGGATGCCAATCAAACAGGCTGCTTTGTCCTGGATGGTGTCGAGCTTCTTGAGTGTTGTTGGAGCTGCACACATCCAGACAAGTGGAGAGTATTCCATCACACTCCTGACTTGTGCCTTGTAGATGGTGGAAAGGCTTTGTGGAGTCAGGAGGTGAGTCATTTGCCGCAGAATACCCAGCCTCTTGTAGCCACAGTATTTATGTGGCTGGTCCAGTTAAGTTTCTGGTTAATGGTGACCCCCAGTATGTTGTTGGTGGGGGATTCGGCGATAGTAATGCCGTTGAATGTCAAGGGGAGGTAGTTAGACTCTCGTTGGAGATGGTCATTGCCTGGCACTTGTCTGGCACGAATGTTACTTGCCACTTATCATGGATGTTGTCCAGGTCTTGCTGTATGCGAGCACGGACTGCTTCATTATCTGAGGGGTTGCGAATGGAACTGAACTCTGTGCAATCATCAGCGAACATCCCCATTTCTGACCTAATGATGGAGGGAAGGTCATTGATGAAGCAGCTGAAGATGGTTGGGCCTAGGACACTGCCCTGAGGAACTCCTGCAGCAATGTCCTGGAGCTGAGATGATTGGCCTCCAACAACCACTACCATCTTCCTTTGTGTTAGGTATGACTCCAACCACTGGAGATTTTTCCCCCTGATTCCCATTGACTTCAATTTTACTCTGGCTCCTTGGTGCCACACTCGATCAGATGCTGCCTTGATGTCAAGGGCAGTCACTCTCGCCTCACCTCTGGAATTCAGCTCTTATGTCCATGTTTACACCAAGGCTGTAATGAGGTCTGGAGCCGTGTGGTTCTGGCGGAACTCAAACTGAGCATCAGTGAGCAGGTTATTGGTGAGCAAGTGCTGCTTGATAGCACTATCGATGACACCTTCTGTCACTTTGCTGATGATTGAGTGTAGACTGATGGGGCAATAATTGGCCGGGTTGGATTTGTCCTGCTTTTTGTGGACAGGACATACCTGGGCAATTTTCTACATTGTCGGGTAGATGCCAGTGTTGTAGCTGTACTGGAACAGCTTGGCTAGAGGCGCAATCTGGAGTTTTGTATGCAGTTTTGGTCTCCTTATCTGAGGAAGGATGTCCTTGCCACGGAGGGAGTGCAACGAAGGTTTACCAGACTGAATCCTGGGATGGCAGGACTGACATATGAGGAGAGATTGGGTCGACGAGGCCTATATTCACTAGAATTTAGAAGAATGAGAGGTGATCTCATCGAAACATATAAAATTCTAACTGGATTAGACAGACGAGATGCAGGGAGAATGTTCCCGATGGCTGGAGAGTCCAGAACCAGGGGTCACAGTCTCAGGATACAGGGTATGTCATTTAGAACCGAGATGAGGAGAAATTTCTTCACTCCTTCCCTGGAATGTACTTTGAAGATAATTCTCTACCACAGAAGGCAGTGGAGGCCAAGTCATTAGATGTATTCAATAAGGAGATAGATATATTTCTTAATGCTAAAGTGATCAAGGGATATGGGGAAAAAGCAGGAACAGGGTACTGAGTTAAACGATCAGCCATGATCATTTTCAATGGCGGAGCAGGCCTGAAGGGCCGAATGGCCCACTCTAGCTCCTATTTTCTATGTTTCTATGTTCAGCGTCGCTGCATCAATATCCTGGAATTCCCTACCTAACTGCATTGTGGGAGCACCAACACCACAAGCACTGCAGTGGTTCAAGAATGCCCACCACCACCACAGGGTAATTAAGGATGGGCAATAAATGCGGCCTTTCCAATATCTTTCACATCCCGAAAACAAATTTTTGTTTAAACTTGTATCTTCAAAGGATGGCTGTTGTAGAAGAGGTTAAATGGCAACTATTATAAAGTGCAAGCGAGGACAGTTTAAAAAAAAACTAACATTGGGATTCTGCATATGTAAAGCATTCAGGAATTTAAATTTTTGGCTCCTTCAGTAGCTCAGCTGTTTAAGCTAATGAGTGGTTAAGCCGTATAGATCAAGAAGGCTGCGGTTTCAAACTGTGCAAAGTTACTTGATTTCAGTCAAGAGCAGCAGTAGACTGGTGTTTGTCCTAACACCTTGGGTTAGGGAAGGGGCGAAGGTTCCTGCTCTTGATCGCTATCTGGTGGCTTCTGGTGGACAGTGTGGATATTGGGTGAAGATAGGATTGGCCTTGGCTGTGTGGCCCCCACTGGTCAAATAGCTTGCCGTAACAGTCCCGGCTCATGGATGAATGATCATTTAAGTAAGATAAAGCGGGGTGGCCAGTGCCACTTTCAGAAGCACATATAAGATTATGCATTGGCAATAAAAATTTAAATGCATAGAATGGTTTAATAGAGTAATTGAAAAGGTTATATTAAATAGGCATGTTATCATGGGAGCTTCAACATATGTACAGGATGCTCTTGGGGAATGGATCCAGGGGTTTCCTGCAGAGTGAAGTATTTGCATATGAATTATGCTGTGATGGTTGAATTCATTGCAATGTCAGGGTTAGTTCCACTTCAAGCAGGATTTAAATCTTAAATTTATAGACAGCTTATTATGAGAAACATATTTCTTCCATTTTTGCAAGCTGTTTTGGAAGTTGAGGAATTTTGGGTGGTCCTTTTTCTCTCTCCTTACCAACTTCCTCCCCTCTGTTTCCCCACCTTGCTCTTCTCTATGCTAGGCTACAGTTCCTCAAGTGCTGATTGTCTCCCAGTGCAGTACCCAAATATCCATTATTGATTAGTGAGCCTTAATGTTAAATGTGCGGAGCAGCCGTGCACAGTCCGATCCTCTCCCAACACATTCACACACTCACTCTTCTAGGCGAATGGTTGTCAGGAGCGGGAGCTGTAGCCTGTATTTCTCCTCCATAACCCAGATGAACCAAGCAATTGTAATGTCTCTATTGCTGCCTTGACTGTCATTGGGCAACTCGGCACAAGCCAAGGTTCAAACCTGGAACCTCCCAGGTCTACATAGCTTATTAGCTGGGATTGGAAGGGCATGGGGTGGACTTTTAACCCATGGAATATTGGAAAGCTCCTTCACCTATCAAAATGCACAAGTTACCTTTCATGTAACACCTGAACCAACTTATTTCCCATATATTAGGCAGAAGTCTTCAATCATTCTGCTCTTCCCTGTTTTGTGACCAATATTGTGCAAGATCAGTGCTGATGTGATGATGTGAATTTATGGCATTATGGTAATTGCTCTTTGGCCAGTCTCTGCATTGGGCATTCTTTTTCAAAATTTTTTGCACATGGAAGCTATTTTACTTTTAAAGAAACCTACTAGTTCAAAAAAGCCAGAGATTTTCTCTTCCCCACCCCACCCCACCCCACCCCACCCCAGTCAGAGGGGTTAGAAGCAATGCAAAACTAAACCTTCCCTGGAATGTACTTTGAAGATAATTTCAAAAGCTCTCATTTCATTACATTAAACATTTCTTCCCTTTCATGATCTGTCCTTGTTGCCAGTTAATGGTTTTGGAGAATTAGTGCGTGACTTGAAGGCACTGTAGATTCCTATCCGGCAGGAAATTAAATTGACCTTGCCTGAACTCTGCCATGGCAGTAGTTGTCTGATGCAATAGCAAATTTGCAGCTACATGGATTGGAGTTTGGCCCAAGAAATATGTATTGTGATCAGGAATTATAAATTACATTATCGAAACAAATAACTGATCTTGTATGGACTAGTGCAGTCAAGTGTCCGTGGAGCAAGGGAGGGTGGGGGGGGGGGTAGGCGGAGGAGGAGTTGTGCTGACTCAGGACACGCTGATTCAGATTGAAAGTGAATTGTTGGAATGCAATGCAAGATTCAGCTGTGGTCAGTAAAAGTATGAGGGACCTGGAGGAAATATGTTTCTGAGCAGCACCTGTTTTTTTTCTAGTTAATCACATTTTATCCTATTCCTTATTTCAGGGATAGAGACAGGAGGAGTGATTTTGAAAGATCCACCCAGTGTGTCTGAAATACAAACATCAGCTCCAATCACACTGCGCTGTCACATTGATGGACACCCACGGTAAGCGAGCCCTTCCTATATCCAATGGTTAGGTAGTAAAGACAGCCTCTTTTTTGTGGTTAAAACTGTATTCAGTAAGGCATAGCATTGTAAAATGGAAATCAGTTATAATGGTACATCACGTAAGTCACTGCTCGTGGCAACAATAAATTGTTATTGGCCTAATGGAATGCTGGCCTTTATATCTAGAGGACTGGAGTACAAGGGGGCAGAAGTTATGCTGCAGCTATACAAAACCCTGGTTAGACCGCACCTGGAGTACTGTGAGCAGTTCTGGGCACCACACCTTCGGAAGGACATATTGGCCTTGGAGGGAGTGCAGCGTAGGTTTACTAGAATGATACCCGGACTTCAAGGGTTAAGTTACGAGGAGAGATTACACAAATTGGGGTTGTATTCTCCGGAGTTTAAAAGGTTAAGGGGTGATCTGATCGAAGTTTAGAAGATATTAAGGGGAACAGATAGGGTGGATAGTGAGGAACTATTTCCGCTGGTTGGGGATTTTAGGAGTAGGGGGCACAGTCTAAAAATTAGAGCCAGACCTTTCAGGAGTGAGATTAGAAAACATTTCTACACACAAAGGGTGGTAGAAGTTTGGAACTCTCTTTCGCAAACGGCAATTGATACTAGCTCAATTGCTAAATTTAAATCTGAGATGGATAGCTTTTTGGCAACCAAAGGTATTAAGGGATATGGGCCAACGGCAGGTATATGGAGTTAGCTCACAGATCAGCCACGATCTTATCAAATGGCGGAGCAGGCACGAGGGGCTGAATGGCCTACTCCTGTTCCTATGTTCCTTATCCTGGCAGGTAAAAGGAATGTAAATTGGTAATTAAGGTAACTCACATAGGGATTTATTTTCACAGCAATGTTCAAACATCTAACAAGTGGAGTGATCTATATGTTCAACCAGCATTAAAACTTTGAATAATGGTGGTTGTGATCTCTCAGTTCAGTTCCTAGATATATTGGCCTTACATGACTTGTTCATCACTTATCAGCTGAAGATTTTTTTTCTGCAATTCTTCAAATCTGCAATCCAACTCATCTCGCGATCCGTTTATCTTACTTGCAATATTGTTTCCTCCCTCCCCCATCTGTCTCCTAAAACAGTTAGATTGTTTTGCCAAAAGCATCCTTTTTTTGTAAGTTTTCTAACTTTTGAAGTGATTCCACTCCAAACCCTTGGCTGATGCTTGTGAGTAGGCTTCCTGATTTTCAGTTTTATCTTTTCCTGAATTTGTATGATTCATAAGAACATAAGAAACAGGAGCAGGAGTAGACCATACAGCCCCTCGAGCCTGCTCCGCCATTCAATAAGATCATGGCTGATCAAAGGCCTCAACTCTACTTTCCTGCCCGATTCCCATATCCCTTGATTCCCCTAGAGTCCAAAAATCAAATTCAAATATAATTCTTATAACTGTTCTCACAAAGCATAATACTAAAAAGTTGAATCACACCATTAGTTGCATTTTCTGTGCCTTCGGATCCATGGACTCCGCATTGCTCGTCTGTACCTGGTGTAGATGACTGCAGCTGTCTTCTGCCAATTCTGCCTGTTGGTACAGAGAGAAGAAGAAATACTCCCTGTACCAAATAGGGAAAATTACTTCAAGAATCACTGGAACGACAGTAAGCCAACATTTTACATTTCAGAATTTTAGTTTATTCGTTCATGGGATGTGGGTGTCGCTGGCAAGGCCAGCATTTATTGGCCATCCCTAATTGTGGTGGTGAGCCGCTTTCTTGAACCGCTGCAGTCTGTGAGGTGAAGGTTCTCCCACAGTACTGTTAGGAAGGGAGTTCCAGGATTTTGACCCAGCGACGGTGAAGGAATGACGATATATTTCCAAGTCAGGATGGTGTGTGACTTGGAGGGGAACGTGCAGGTGGTGTTGTTCCCATGTGCCTGTTGCCCTTGTCCTTCTAGGTGGTAGAGGTCGCGGGTTTGGGAGGTGCTGTCAAAGAAGCCTCGGCGAGTTGCTGCAGTGCATCCTGTGGATGGTACACACTGCAGCCACGATGCGCCGGTGGTGAAGGGAGTGAATGTTTAGCATGGTGGATGGGGTGCCAATCAAACGGGCTGCTTTGTCCTGGATGGTGTTGAGCTTCTTGAGTGTTGTTGGAGCTGCACTCATCCAGATAAGTGGAGAGTATTCCATCACACTCATGACTTGTGCCTTGCTGATGGTGGAAAGGCTTTGGGGAGTCAGGAGGTGAGTCATTTGCCACAGAATACCCAGCCTCTGACCTGCTCTTGTAGCCACAGTATTTATATGGCTGGCCCAGTTAAATTCCTGGTCAATGGTGACCCCCAGGATGTTGATGGTGGGGGATTCGGCGATGGTAATGCCATTGAATGTCAAGGGGAGTTGGTTCGACTCTCTTGTTGGAGATGGTCATTGCCTGGCACTTGTCTGGCGCGAATATTACTTACCACTCACGAGCTCAAGCCTGGATGTTGTCCAGGTCTAGCTGCATGCGAGCACGGACTGCTTCATTATCTGAGGGTTTGCGAATGGAACTGAACACAGTGCAATCATCAGCAAAGAACCCCGTTTCTGACCTGATGATGGAGGGAAGGTCATTGATGAAGCAGCTGAAGATGGTTGGGCCTTGGACACTGTCCTGAGGAACTCCTGATGTGGAGATGCCGGTGATGGACTGGGGTGGACAAATGTAAGGATTTGCACAACACCAGGTTATAGTCCAACAGTTTTATTTTAAATCACAAGCTTTCGGAGCTTACCTCCTCCTGAGGAAGGAGGTAAGCTCCGAAAGCTTGTGATTTAAAATAAAACTGTTGGACTATAACCTGGTATTGTGCAAGTCCTTACATCTGAGGAACTCCTGCAGCAATGTCCTGGGGCTGAGATGATTGGTCTCCAACAACCACTACTGTCTTCCTTTGTGCTAAGTAGGACTCCAGCCACTGGAGAGTTATCCCCCTGATTCCCATTGACTTCAATTTTACTAGGGCTCCTTGGTGCTACACTTGGTCAAATGCAGCCTTGATGTCAAGGGCAGTCACTCTCACCTCACCTCTGGAATTCAGCTCTTTTGTCCATGTGTGGACCAAGGCTGTAATGAGGTTTGGAGCCGAGTGGTCCTGGTGGAACCCAAACTGAGCATCGGTGAGGAGGTTATTGGTGAGTAAGTGCTGCTTGATCGCACTGTCGTCGACATCTTCCATCACTTTGCTGATGATTGAGAGTAGACTGATGGGGCGGTAATTGGCCGGATTGGATTTGTCCTGCTTTTAGTGGGTTTAACCTTTAACTTTGAATTTCATCTCTCCGAAGTGGTCATCTGGCTCAATCCTAAAGTCAGAAGTTTTGCTCGTGGTTTGCTAACAGGCGGTGTGTAAGAGAAACCAGGGTAATTTGCACTCCCTCTACTTCAGTGAAATGCTAGGCGACATCTTGGCAGCAATTTTGCTGACATGAAAGTTATGCTAAACCTTGATAAAACACTGGTTAGGCCTCAATTGGAGTATTGTCCAATTCTGGGAACCACACTTTAGGAAGGCCTTAGAGAGAGTGCAGAGGAAATTTACTAAAATGATACATCCACTTTTCAATCTGCGGACGCTCACTCCGAGCAAAATAATCCTGATCAGTCACCAAAGAATTCACTGCAAAATATGGGATGATATTCTGGCTGTCTTTGATTATTCCCACTCCCCTGATCTATCCCCATAGCCCTGCAAATTTTTCCTTTCCAAGTATTTATCCAATTCCCTTTTGAAAGTTACTATTGCATCTACTTCTACCACCCTTTCAGGCAGTGCATTCCGGATCATAAATCTTTGCATATAAAAAAATTCTCATTTCCCCCAGGTTCTGTTGCCAATCGCCTGAAATCTGCCCCCTCTGGTTACCGACCATCCTGATCAACACTATCAAAACCCCATATGATTTTGAACACCTCGATTAAATCTCCCCTTAACCTTCTCTGCTCTGAGAACAACTGTCATCTCTCCATGTAACTAAAGTCCCTCTTCCCTGCGTACATACTATCGTGCACGAAGCTCTCCTACTTTCAAAGAGCTAGCACGGGCATGATGGGCCGAATGGCCTCTTCCTGTGTTGTATGATTCCATGAAACTTGTATCTTCCCTCTCCACTTTACCACCCTGATACTGTATTTATTTCCTTTGTTTACTCTGACCAAGTTTGTAATACGGTTATGTGACCAATGTTTATTTGCTTATTTACTCATGAGTTATTTGCTCATTACACTGACCTTCAGCCAATCATTTCCCATGTAACAATCTTCACTTATGGCAGCAGAGTAATTTGTTTTACTGACCTATTTTTAATATTTGTAGGAGCTTGGTTTAAGTTGAGTAGTCATGTTTTGGACAATATGTAACCTGAGATGGCGATGGATGCATTGCAGCTTGATCAGGCTCCCTGTCCCAACAGAAGAGCAGTAATAACTTGAACTTGTACAGCTTTTAATATAGTAAATACCCCAAAGCATTTCACAGACTGAAACCGACTGGGCGATGGTTAAAGAGGTAGCATCTGGAGACAGAAGTAGCAAGGTGAAGGAATTTAAGGAGAAAATTCCAGAGTGTACAACCGGGATGTGTGAAGGCTCTGCCACTGATAGCACAATGCTTAGAGGGAGATAATGCAAAAGAGACCAGGACCAAATGAGTGTACAGTGTGTGCAGGCACATGGAAGAGGTTGTGGAAGTGGGATGTACCGAGGCAGTGGAGGGATTTACAAATGAGAATAAGGATTTTGAATTCCATGTGTCTGGGGACAGGAAGCCAATAGAGGTGACAGATGGGAATCAAGTGGGAGAGCTTCGTGCACGACAGCATGTACGCAGTGGATGAGTTGGATTGTATGTGGCGTGAAGCCACAGGAGACTGGCAAGAGCGTATTAGAGGAGTCAAATCTGGTGGTGAAAAGGCTCATCAATACTGGGAGTGAAGTTGTGAAGATGTAAATGGGCAGGCTTGATGATCGGAACAGGAGTAGGCCATTTAGTCCCTCAAGCTTGTTCTGCCATTCACTGAAATTATGGCTGATCTGTGACCTAACTCCATATACCCGCCTTAGCCCCATTGGTTAATTTGCTTAATACCTTTGGTTAACAAAAATCTATCAATCTCAGATTTATGATTAACAATTGAGCTAGCATCAACTGCTGTGACCAGAAGAGAGTTCCAAACTTCTACCACCCTTTGTGTGTCGAAGTGATTTCTAACTTCACTCCTGAAAGTCCTGGCTCTAATTTTTAGGCTATGTCCTAGTCCTAGACTCCCCAACCAGCAGAAATAGTTTCTCTCTCTCTCTCTCCCCTATCTGTTCCCCTTAATATCTTGAAAACTTCAATCAAGTCACCCCTTAATCTTCTACATTCCAAGGAATACAACCCTAGTTTGTGTAATCTCTCCTCATAATTTAACCCTTGGAGTCCAGGTATCATTCTAGTAAATCTATGCTGCGCTCTCTCTGAGGCCATTATATCCTTCCTAAGGTGTGGTGCCCAGAACTGAACATAGTACTCCGGGTGTGGACTCACCAGGGCTTTATCGAGCTGTAGCATAACTTCTACCCCTTGTATTCTAGTCCTCTAGATATAAAGGTCTGCATTCCATTAGCCTTTTTGATTATTTTCTGTACCTGTCAATGACATTTTAATGATCTATGTACATGGACCCCGAGGTCTCCTTGGACCTTCAATATTTTGAGCTTTTCACCATTTAGAAAGTACTGTGATCTATCCTTTTTAGGTTCAAAGTAGATGACCTCACACTTGCCTACATTGCCACAGTTTTGTCCATTCACTTAATCTAAGTCATTAATAAATAGTGAATAGTTGCAGCCCCAATACAGATCCCTGTGGGATATCACTAGTCACATCCTGCCAATTTTAGGAGCTACCCATTATCCCTACTCTCTGTCTCCTGCCGCTCAGCCAGTTTCCTAACCAGGTCAATAATTTGCCCTCAATTCCATGAGTTTCAACTTTACCTGATGCCTTCCGAAAGTCCATATAAACAACATCCATAGACATTCCCCTGTCCACTACTTTAGTCACCTTCAAAAAACTCAAATCAGGTTCGCCAGGCATGACCTACCCTTTACAAATCCATGTAGGCTCTCTGTTCAGCTGAACATTTTCAAGGTGTTCAGTCACTCTATCCTTAATTATAGACACTCAATTTCCTGACAACAGATTTAGACTAACTGGTATATAATGCCCGAGTTTCCCTCTCACCTTTCTTAAATAGCGAAGTGACATGAAATTTTCCAATCTGAAGGAACGGTTCCTGAATCGAGAGAACTTTGGAAGATTATAATTAGGGCTTCTGCAATGTTCTCACCTACTTCCTTTAAAACCCTGGGATGGAAACCATCTGGTCCTGGGCATTTATCACGCTTTAATGCCATTATTTTGTTCATTACCATTAATTTGCTTACGTTAATTATGGTGAGTCCCCGTTCCTGATTCAAAATTAGTTTCCTTGGGGTGTCCGGCATGCTATCCTCTTCCTCCACTGTAAATACTGATCCAAAGTAATTATTTAATACATCCACCATTTCCTTATTTTCATTTAAAATATCGCCATTATCAGTTTTTAGGGGCCCCACAATACTTTTGATCACCCTTTTTTTTCTAATATAATTGTAAAAAATTTTTGTGTTGATTTTGATATCTCTTGCAAGTTTCTTTTCATACTCCCTTTTTGTAGCTCTTAATTATCTGTTTTGTCATCCTTTGCTGTTCTTTGTACCTCTCCCAGCCGCCAGGATCTGTGCTTTTTTTTGTATTTTTGTATGCTTTTTCTTTGTTTTATGTTGTCTCTTGCCTCTTGTTGTCCATGTTTTTTTCTGGCAAATAGGGCTTTTGCCCCTTTTGGGATATAAACTGGTTCTGTATTGAATACCTCTCACTGATCATCTGTCGTTTTACCCATTAACAGATTTGCCCAGTTTACTGTGGACAATCTGTCTCATCCCTTTGAAGTCAGCCTTACCTAAATTTAGAATCTTAGTAGCTAATACAGGTTTCTCCCTTTTAAATTCAACGTTGAACTCGATCATATTATGATCGCTATGAGATAAATGTTCATGCGTCGTTAGACTGTTAACTAAATCTGGCTCATTACTCAATATTAAATCTAATATGGTCTGCCCCCTTGTTGGTTCTAGGAAATATTGTTGCAGAAAACTGTCCTGAACACACAATTCGCTACCTTCTGACATGAGCTCGTCTGCTTATCCCAATCTATATGAAAGTTAAAATCCCCCATTAAAACCACTCTGCCTTTGCTACATACTTGTCTACTCTCTACATTTATACATTCTGCCGCTTCACAGCTGCTACCAGGGGACTTGTACAAAACTCCCACTACAGTCTTAAATCCTTTTCTATTTCTTAATTCTACCCATTGTCTCCACTGCCTGCTTATCTCTTGTTATATCCTTTCATATCATTGACGTAATTGCATCCTTAATCACTAAGGCTACTCCTCCCTCTCTGCCCATTTCCCTATCCTTCCTGTAGACCTTATAACCTGGTATATTCAGTTCCCAGTCCTGACCATCTTGCAGCCATGTCTCAGTAATGGCTATCATGTCGTACCCTCTAAGTTGAATTTACACCTGCCATTCTTTCAATTTGTTCCTTGTACTCCATACGTTTGTACAAAGAACACTAATTTGGACCACACACCCTAAACTGTCCTTCTGCTCTAATGTTTTTCTCACCATTTCTTATTTCTCTCTCCTGATTTAATTACTTGACATCTTTGTTTTCTCTTTACCTGTGGTGCCAAAAGCATAATTTCTGACTACTCGATTCTCTTCCTTTTTGTTTGCATTTGTTTTATAATTATTATTTAGACTACCTTTCCACCTGAGCCCCCCCCCATTTACAAGTGTTAAGTCCTTATGACCACCCTATTTATCCTTTTCGCTAGGACCCTGCTTCAAGTGGAGCCCGTCCCAACGGTACAGTTCCTTCCTGTCCCAGAATTTGGTGCCTGTGCCCCATGAAATGGAACCCCTCTTTCCCACACCACTCCTCTCTAATCTTTCCTATTTTGTTGCTTCTAACATGGACCTCAACGATTGGATCCTCCTCTTCCAATATCCTTTCAAGCCGGTACGAGATGTCTCTTACCCTGGCACCAGGTAGCATCATACTATGTGGGACTTTTAATCCTGCTTACAAAGGATGCTATCTGTCCCTCTAATTATTGAATCCCCAACAACTACCACATCACGCTTCTCCTCCCCACTTTGGACAGCCACCTGCTCCAAGGTGCCATGGTCAGCATTCTGGCGGTCCTTCCGACAGGTAGCAAGTACATTGTACCTGTTGGATAGGATCAGTTTCTGTGGATCCTTGTTCTCTATCTCACCTGGATTCTCCTTATTCTGTGCATTTTCGGTCACACCAACCCTGTTCTGATCCTGTGCCTCTCTACGAGGTGTGACCAAGGTCTGGAGCAAACTGTCCAGATGCTCCTCCCCTTCACTTATGTGTCAGTGTGTCAACAACTCACACTCCAACCCAATGACTGAGCTGGAGAGATTGGGGGCGGAGACATCTACTGCAGATGCGTTCACTCGGGACATTTTCAATGTCCACAAACTCCAACTCACAGCAGTCCAGACACACAAGCTGCTCAGCATATCTTAGTCTACATTTATTTATAGATAATTACTTTTGTCTTTTTTTTGCTTTTTTAAAAAAATATTTAGCATCTAATTCTCACATTCCCACTTGGTTCACAATGCGCTCTGTGCTTCAGCAGATAGCCTTCTACTTTATACACCTTTTGAGAACACCAGTTACAACTGCTCAATCAGCTTCCAACTCTCAGTAATTACCCTCTATTCAGGTAATTGCTCACAGCTGATTGACTTAACTGCCACTGACTTGCATTTTCTGTTAATCATTAACTAACTTGCAGTTTCTTTTAAAGTTCTAAGTTAAATTTTAAACTAAATTTTAATTTCAAGTCACCCACTCCTTCACCGCAGAGTCCCACTCTCACCAAATTCTCAATTGCCACTCAATTCACAATCCACTCTCGTCGCAATGCGCTCTGTGCCTCACCATATCTGGATAAGATATGGAGTTTGAAGCTCAGCTCAGTCAGCCTGAGTAAGCCAGCCGCTGACGAGATGGGGAGGCTAGAGTGCAGAGTTTCTGGCGGGGGAGGAACAGTTGGGGTTGTTCTGACTCTTCCATGACTATTATGTTTTTCAAGCAATCCGGCAACACATTGGTTGTGGTGTTGGGGATGTTGGCGGGGAATAGATCTGGGTGTTGCATACACATAGAAACTGACCCCTTACCTAATGGGTGATGCTATCCAGGGTCAACATGTGGATGAGGAATAGAAGAGAGCACAGGATGGGCAGTCCCCACCTGAACATGCAAGGTGGGAGGAGAAGACATTGCAGAAGATATGAAATTACATTTAGACAGGTAGGAAACACAGAAGTGAGTTTTGTGCCATGGAGGTAGACCACAGCAAAGAGATGGTGAAAGAGAACAAACTGGTCAACCACGTCAAATATGTGGAGAGGTTAAGGCTCCAATCAGGACACGACAGCGAATGACTCAGCTGTTGTAAAACCCAGGGGACCAATCACAGCATTGCAACTCAGATCACCTGATGTCGGTAAGCCAATGGTATGTGAACTGTATAGGGAATACTGTATTCAAAACTTTTGTTCGTTCATTGATGACTGCCACCATGACTGAAGTACTGTAATAAAGTTCACCTGAAGTTACCACCGGACTCAGAACCTTTTTTATGAGGTCTTACAGTAGGAAAGGGAGGTTGAAGTTGGGAAGATAGTTGGAGAAGACTGGCATATTAAAGCTGAACTTTGAGGTAGAATTGGTTATGGCAGTTTTGATGGGGAAGGAATGATGCATGAGAAAACGAAGCTATTGATGAAGTCTGCAGAAATTGGGCTAAGAAAAGGTAGTTACGTGTTCAGGAGTTGGGTTGAAATGGGATCAGCTGAAGACATGCTCAAATTATATAGTTCACTAGCTGTACAAAATAGCAAATTGCATGGGAAAGTTAAATCCAGAAAATTAATTCAGACTAAGTTGAGAGTGGGACCAGGGAACACAGGTTCAAACCAATAAAAGCCAAATTTAGGACTGATGTCAGGAGGTTCTTCAAGAGAGTGATTAATACGTAGAGTGCACTTCCAGGTCGCATGATAGAAATGAACACCCTGGAATTATTTAAGAATCATTTGGGATGCCGCATTGAAGGACTCTAGAGTCTTTCTGGATGGATGTCTAAGACTAGCTCGGTGGCATTTATAAACCACAGATAAATATATGGATCCTGTTTAAAAACAGGAAAAAATGTTGTTGGTTCCCAGTGCAGTGGTAGGGGTTGTTTGTTGTCACTAACTTCTGCTTTGGAGCATCCTCTTCTCTGCAAGCTCCAGGCCACTTGCATCTTCACGCAAACTATTACTTTCTTGCTTCTGATGTAAATCTCCTTCAGTACGTTTTCTTTGTGCTGTTTCTGCAATAATTATGGGTAAATGGTTTTCAATATTGTGTTTTTTTTAAGCTTTTGGCCTTGAGTTTATTGGTTTCTAGGCCAAACTAGTTCACAACCATTCATGATAAAATTGGGTTGTAACTCATTGTTTTTACACCACTTCGATCTAAAATCCTGTCTTCTGTATATTTCCATCATTGCCTTTGAACTTTGCCTCATGACATTTGTTTTTGTTTCTTCAAACTTTAGTCCCACCTGGCAATGGTTCCGAGATGGCATCCAGTTAACAGATACAAGCCATTACACGTTTAACAACAAAGAGCGCAGTTTGACCCTGAAAAGTGCCACTCCTGATGATAACGGTGTTTATTACTGCTGTGCGAGGAATGCTGTGGGAAACATTTGCAGCAATGACAACTTCACTGTGATGATCGTTGGTAAGTAATGAGTTGAATTTACTAGTCTAGCTAACTGCATCATAGAGTATTAGAACTGATTTAAGATTCAGTACACTCAGTTAACGTGTACAAGTAAAACTATTAAATTCATTAGCTTTGAGCAATGTTGGAAATTAGGGTGAAAAAGCTTACCTTTGGATAGTGAACATGTGGATCAGAGTCCCAGAAAAAGCAATTGATTGATGCCTTGAAAAGAGAGTTGATTCAATATCTGATAAGAAGGGAAATTAAGTTGTTGAGATAATAGGCCAGATCTTGCTGGAAAAATAATGGCATGTTAACGATGCACGCCATTATTAATGTGCAAATCGGCCAGCAAGTTCAGGGAATTAAGACAAAAGAAAAATACTGTGAATGCTGGAAATACGAAATAAAATCAGAAATTGCTAGAAACACTCAGCAAATCAGGCAGCATCTGTGGAGGCAGAAACAGAGTTAACGTTTCAGGCCGATGACCTGAAATGTTAACTTTTTTTCTCCAAGATGCTGTCTGACTTGGTGAGTGTTTCCAGCACTTGCTATTTTTATTTCAGGGGTAAGAGGTATGCCGTGAATTGCGAATCTCCAGAACTTGCTGGTCGATTTACGCTGCTCTGCTGTTTGCTTCTCACAAATGGCATCTCACCCTTAGCCTCCCCATTATTTTTAAGAACTTGCTGGATTTGCAAATCAATTGCCCATTAAACTTGTCACAGAATGTTAAGTCTAGTAATTAAGAGCACAAGTACCTTTTTAACAACATGGTAATTGTTAATGCAATACCAATCAACCTCTCTGGCCCACAGTGGAAACAATTGAAAGTGTTCAATCTCATTCCTGCATATAGTCAATTGTTAGAGATTTTTAAAATGTCAACTTTCACATTTTTAAGTTTTTCTTTTCCTTTTTGTCTCTCAAACTAATCTTTCTTTCCCGCTCTCTCTCTCTCTCTTTCTGTACCTGATTTGACTTTAATTCACCCTCCTTCTCCACCGTTCCTCTGTTTCTTAATCCTTAAATCTTATTCGTTAAGGAGATACACTGTTTTGCCATTAACTAAGGTTGCAGATGTCTGTTTGGCCTCACCAGGCTGTTATCAGCTTGCACTTCCAGCAAGTTATGCCGTGAGATGTCCTGCTGCAGTAGGATCCGGCCCATTAACACTGCCTGATTATCTTCAGGGGAGGTAGGAATTTCCCTTAAGTCGGGGAATCAACGAGTTAAATTGATCCCCCTACTTTAGGGAACAATCATGCATTGATTCTGGATGGAGTGGCCAAAATAACCTTTTACATCCTAAGGACTTGTTCTTGTATCCAGTTTTCTGAAATTCTAGTGTAAAACGGTTATTTCCCTATAAATTATTGCTTCTGTCCATTTACTGCATAAATACTGAGAAATGCATTATCGTGTGAGTATTAAAATGTGAAAAGATGCCACAGATTACTCCAGTGAACTATTACCCCATGTAAATAAAATTTTACAGCATCTGCAGGTAAGCAAAATGGACTTGTATTTTTTTAAATTATCCTCTTTATCATATACCTGGGAACTCCTTTCCTACTTAATTCATCTATTGACCAAATATAAAAAGTTTAATACATTTTTTTCTATATATTATAATGTCGCGACTAGTAATCTGTTATTGAAGGTGTTTTAATTTTAGCTGAATTAATGTGTGCGCTTGGGATTGAAGCCCTAGCCCTGACATCGGATATGAGTACAATGACTATTTGTAATTTGACTATCCACACTCCAGTAGCTTTGATAGTTGGCCATGCTTTAATGTGCAGTTCCTGTCTTTTCCTACTTGAAGTCCAACTGTTCTCTGACCTTGTTTAAGTAGAAACTAGAAAGAGCAAATGGGATCGGAATGCTGAGGCACAGCTTAAGGCTTTAGCATTGCTCGTTGATGTTGGTCCTTTGTAAATGGGCTTAGCGTAGCAGTGATTGGTGCTGAGAGCTTGGTTTATAAAATCCTGTTATTTATTAACTGAAGATCAAATTATTTCATAATTTTCCCTAATGCATAAAAGCAGTGACTTGTACTGCAGCCCTCCCAATACCTTACCCAAGTAGCCATTCTTGACGTGTGAGACCAGACGATATTCATCAGTAGGGTTTCAATATCTTATTTCTCTTGTATGCTAGTTTATTGTTTACTAATAAAAAATAAAACTTCTGCAAAGTTGCTTGATTTTCCTTTGGGTAGGTGACAATGTCTTTTGGAAGTTACGGTGGGAGTTTTGGAAATGTCAGTATTTGCAGGGTTTCCCCACATAGAAGAGTTGATTGCTAATTTATGTTGGAATTAGATTGGAGTCAAGCTCCAGGAGTTTGATGTTTACCTGAAGAGCTAAACAAGTGCTTCAAACATGCTTGTATTTGACTCTCTGCTAGGTTATTCCCTACAGTCATGAGAACTGTACGTTGATCAAATTTCAACATTAATAAGGGTCATTAGTCCATTTTTTTTTTAATTGAAATTTTTCCCTGGTCTTAATTTGAATCGAGAATCAGAATTTAAAAATTGTAGCCTAAAAAAACGGTGAATTCAACAAAAAAAATGTTCTTCAGTTTCCTAGTGGTTCAGAGATGTACTAAGGGGTGAGAGGTTTTAGTTATGAGGAGATACAGAATCTTTTTTTAACTCGAACTGAGAAGGTTGAGGAGATCCAACAGAGGTCTCCAAAATTACAAGGGGCTTTGAGGTAAATTGGGAAAAAATGTTTCCATGGTTGAAGAGGCTACAACTATAGGGCATAAATTCAAGATCATCAACATAGAATAAAGGCAAGAGGTTATGATTTTTTTTTAATGTAGAATTGTTAGGACTTGAAATGCCCTACCAGAAAAGGGGTGGATGCAGAATCCATAATGGCTTCCAAAAGGACCCGTGATGAGTTAGCTGAACTTGGCTGGGATTACATAAGTAGCCTAGGGAAGTGAATAAATATTTAAAAAAGAAAAAGGCTGGAGAAAACAAAAAAAATCAGCCCATATTCTTGTGATTGATTTCAATTCAATAATAACTGGTGGAAAGTTTGCGTCCATAGATTATTGTGTGAGAACAGGATTAGCTGTGATGCCTTCCCATGTTGAATGGCATCCATGAACTCTCACTTGAAAAATCACCACTTTGGTGAGGTACCAGGGAACTGTTGGCACCTCTGGAACTCCACCCCATGGCATGAGGAAGGGAGACATTTGGAAGAATAAACTAGTTCCGTTCCTATTCATTGCGGTTCCCTGTGAAGTAGATACACAATAACGTACTCATGCTCCCACAAGTCCAAGGGACACAGACTTGAGCGTGTCTAGCACACAATTGATTTAGCCATCCATCACTAGGTCTGACTAGACCACATCAAGCCTTGCCCTCCTCTGCCAAAACCGCCCACTGCTCCAGTATCACACTAGAAAGATAACCCCAGCTTCTTTTCTCCACTACCAACGATCTTCTTAAATCCCTCTCCCCCTCATCCTCTGCTCGTACCTCCAACAAGTGCGAGGAGTTCATAGACTATGTCACTAAGATTGAGACCATCTGTTCAGCTGCCTCTGCTGCTTCCCTTCCCTTGCCCACTAAGCTAAGCCTCTCCTAAAGCATCCCCTTGCCCTAGCCCTGAACCTGCATCTTTCTCTAGTTTCTGTCCCACCTGCCCTCATCCACTCTCCAAGCTCATCTTGTCCATGAGACCCACCTCCTGATCTCTTGACCCTGTTCCCACTAAACTGCTGATCGCTCAACTTACCTGTCTGGTCCCCATGCTAGATGACATAAATGGTTCCCTCTCTCCAGGTGCTGTCCCCCTACCTCTCAAAACTCTATCACCCTCTCCAACAAACCCACCCTTGACCCCTCTGTCCTTGCAAACTACCACCCAATCTCCAACTTCCTCTCTCAAGTCCTTGAACGTGTTGTCACCTCCCAAATCCATGCCCATTTATCCCACAACTCCCTGTTTGAAAATCTCTAATCCGGTTTCCTCCCCGCCACAATACTGAAACAGCCCTCATCAGTCAGAAATGTGATCATGGTGCACCCTCCATCCTTGATCCCACTACAACCTTTGATACAATCAACACAACATCCTACTCTAACACCCCTCTTCCACTGTTTAGCTCAGTGGTATCGCACTGGTTTAGTTCCACTCTTATTTATCCAATTGTAGCTGGATACATCTCCAGCAAAGGCTTTTACTGAAACCAGCTTTTTATTTCTAGATTTTTAAAACTTAATTCAAATTCACAAACTGCCATAGTAAGATTTGAACTTGCGTTCTCTGGATAATTAGTCCAAGCCTCTAGATTACTAGTCCAGTAACACAACCACTGCTCCACTGTACCCCTTGTACATATTCCCCTCTCTTTGCCTCACCTTGGAGGCCGTACCATCTAGGCCCTATGCCCTGGAATTTCCTGCCTAAATTTCTCTGCCTCTACACCTCCCTCTCTTCCTCTAAGACCCATCTTAATACCACTTCGTTCAGCAAGCTTTCGGTCACCTCTCCTAATATCTCTTTTAGCTCGGCAGCCATTTTGTCTGATTACGTTTCTGTGAAGTGCCTTGGGACATTTTTCTACGTTACATAAATGCAAGTTATGTGACTCATCCCCTTTATATCAGTAGCCATTGTGATTTGTTGCCTGTTTTCTATATGTCACTGAGATGAGGTCAGAGCTCTGCAGTGTATGTCATACAAGCCACTCTTTGTTTCACAAACCAGTCACACACAATGGGTGGATCCATACTGTGTCCTGCATATTACTTTGATGATGTTGCCTGGGAAGTAGTGGAGTAGATCAAAGGCTGGACTTCTGTGTCGCTGCAAGTCCCTGTTTGCATTCTGATAGTCATCTGATTTTTCTGACACCAAGCAGGATTTTACAATATGAGTTTGATTATCAGATTTATAATACATTGAGTCTATAGCACAGAAACAGGCCATTCAACCCAACTGGTCTATGCCGGCATTTATGCTCCACACGAGCCTATTCCTGTCTCCTTTGTGCGCTTATCTAGCTTCCCCTTAAATGCATCCATGCTATTTGCTTCAGCTACTCCTTGTGGTAGCACGTTTCACATTCTTAGCATTCTTCGGGTAAAGTTTCTCCTGAATTCCCTATTGGATTTATTAGTGAATCCAGTTCCGGTGCTAATGAGCAGAGCACATGTTGGATGTTACACCAGTTGTTAATTTCTTCCTTGGTCAGGATGGCGGGCAAAGGGAAGTAGAGCATTGGGATTTGGGGTGGGGAATGGCTGAACGTTTGGTGTCGAGGGGAAGGCAGAGCTAGGGACTTGTGCAGTGGGGGGGTCCAGGATTCATAGGGAGAGGCAGAGCAATTCGGACTCTCAGGTACTGCTGCTCACATCTGGACAGAAATGTCGGCTGGAAGAAAAAGTGGACACCGAGGAGTAGGGGTAAAATGGATGACAAAGTTTGGGGTGCCAAAGAGGTTGCTTCGCTTTTGAAGGTGGGGAGGCGATGGCAGCGCGTAGCTACTGAAACGGGAGTTGCAGGGGACAGGGACAAAGTGCTTGAAAGTGGAGCCAGTGATGATGAAATGGAGGGAGCAGAGAATTACAAGTAACCTCTAGGAGCAGAAGGTACTTCTGGAGCGAGATATGTAGCTGTAGGATTTTTCTAATTAGGGTGGGGTGAAGCCATGGAGGTATTTGAAAGCAGGATGTGGATCTTGAAGTCAATCGGGACACAGGTAGATAGGGTAAGGCAGAGCTTCAGGATCAATTCAATGTAACTGTTTGACTTATAGGGAGAGGTTAGACAGACTGGGACTTTTTTCCCTGGAGAGTAGGAGGTTAAGTGGTGATCTTATAGAAGTCTATAAAATAATGAGGGGCATAGATAAGGTAGATAGTCAAAATCTTTCCCCAAAGGTAGGGGAGTCTATAACGAGGGGGCATAGATTTAAGGTGAGAGGGGAGAGATACAAAAGGGTCCAGAGGAGCAATTTTTTCACTCAAAGGGTGGTGAGTGTCTGGAACGAGCTGCCAGAGGCAGTAGTAGAGGCGGGTACAATTTTGTCTTTTAAAAAGCATTTGGACAGTTACATGGGTAAGATGGGTACAGAGGGATATGGGCCAAGTGCAGGCAATTGGGACCAGCTTAGTGGTATAAACTGGGCGACATGGACATGTTGGGCCGAAGGGCCTGTTTCCATGTTGTAACTTCTATGATTCTATGTTAGCACAAGTTGTAATCTGGGAACAATTTAACAAAAGACAGTAGCTTGCATCTCAGTCTGAGCCAGCTGGGCGGCAGCCGTGGTTATCGGTAAGTCGATGTAAAAGATGTAAGTCGATCACAAGTGAAATGAGTATAATGCACGCTGTGTTGCATCCTTTTTGATTTTGGTTGAGACTCGGTATATCGTGTATCTCATTAATAACATAAGATTTAGCTTGTACTCCAGTTAGCACTGTAAAGAGGCTGAATTACTGTGGAATTACTTGTGAGATACTGCCACCCGGATATAATTTTTTCCTTGAATTCCAAGCTTTATGGCTATGCACATGACCAGATTTCTTTTATGGACTGAGTTCCCTTCTCAGCACCTTCCCCAGCGGTTAGCAAAAGGATCCAAGCCCATCATAAGTGGTTTTGATTCTTGGATAAGGGCATGGTTTCACAAATTTCTTCTGTGGAGCAGATTTCTATTCTCCCCAACCTCTTGAGCTCATTTTCAGATCACTTCCCAACCAGGTGGCATGCTTGCACCCAACTTTCTGACACTATTTTCTAATGATTCACGAAAGCTACATTTATATTTTATCACTTCTGCCAGAGGCACAGTAGTCCAAGCGACAGAAGTACCCTCTGGACACTCAGCCAACCCATATAGATTAGCAATGCATTTTTATTGATGACCTGTACAAATCATTCGTCCTCCCTTTTAATATCGGAGAAGTCATGCAACTAGACATTTCAACAACAATGTGGTTGATTCTTAATTGCCCTCTGAAATGGCCTAGCAAGCCGCTCAGTTGTAAAATCTCACTACGAAAAGTCATAATAAGAATAAAACCGGACAGATCACCCGGCATCGGACCACTAGGCACCGGACACGACAACGGCAAAACACCAAGCCCAGTCGACCCTGCAAGGTCCTCCTTACTAACATCTGGGGACTTGTGCCAAAATTGGGAGAGCTGTCCCACAGACTAGTCAAGCAACAGCCTGACATAGCCATACTCACAGAATCATATCTTTCAGCCAACGTCCCAGACTCTTCCATCACCATCCCTGGGTATGTCCTGTCCCACTGGCAGGACAGACCCACCAGAGGTGGCGGTACAGTGATATACAGTCAGGAGGGAGTGGCCCTGGGAGTCCTCAACATTGACTCTGGACCCCATGAAATCTCATGGCATCAGGTCAAACATGGGCAAGGAAACCTCCTGCTGATTACCACCTACCGTCCTCCCTCAGCTGATGAATCAGTCCTCCTCCATGTTGAGCACCACTTGGAGGAAGCACTGAGGGTAGCAAGGGCACAAAATGTACTCTGGGTGGGGGACTTCAATGTCCATCACCAAGAGTGGCTCGGTAGCACCACTACTGACCGAGCTGGCCGAGTCCTGAAGGACATAGCTGCCAGACTGGGCCTGCGGCAGGTGGTGAGCGAACCAACACAAGGGAAAAACTTACTTGACCTCGTCCTCACCAATCTACCTGTCGCAAATGCATCTGTCCATGACCGTACTGGTAGGAGTGACCACCGCACAGTCCTCGTGGAGATGAAGTCCCGTCTTCGCATTAAGGACACCATCCAACGTGTTGTGTGGCACTACCACCGTGCTAAATGGGATAGATTCAGAACAGATCTAGCAGCTCAAAACTGGGCATCCATGAGGCAACTGTGGGCCATCAGCAGCAGCAGAATTGTATTCCAGCACAATCTGTAACCTCATGGCCTGGCATATTCCTCACTCTACCATTACCAACAAGCCAGGGGATCAACCCTGGTTCAATGAGGAGTGTAGAAGAGCATGGCAGGAGCAGCACCAGGCGTACCGAAAAATGAGGTGCCAACCTGGTGAAGCTACAACTCAGGACTACATGCATGCTAAACAGCAGAAGCAACATGCTATAGACAGAGCTAAGCGATTCCACAACCAACGGATCAGATCAAAGCTCTGCAGTCCTGCCACATCCAGTCGTGAATGGTGGTGGACAATTAAACAACTAACGGGAGGAGGAGGCTCTGCAAACATCCCCATTCTCAATGATGGCGGAGTCCAGCACATGAGTGCAAAAGACTAGGCTGAAGCGTTTGCAACCATCTTCAGCCAGAAGTGCCGAGTGGATGATCCATCTCAGCCTCCTCCTGATATCCCCACCATCACGGAAGCCAGACTTCGGCCAATTCGATTCACTCCACGTGATATCAAGAAACGGCTGAGTGCACTGGATACAGCAAAGGCTATGGGCCCCGACAACATCCCAGCTGTAGTGCTGAAGACTTGTGCTCCAGAACTAGCTGCGCCTCTAGCCAAGCTGTTCCAGTACAGCTACAACACTGGCATCTACCCGACAATGTGGAAAATTGCCCAGGTATGTCCTGTCCACAAAAAGCAGGACAAATCCAATCCGGCCAATTACCGCCCCATCAGTCTACTCAATCATCAGCAAAGTGATGGAAGGTGTCGTCGACAGTGCTATCAAGCGGCACTTACTCACCAATAACCTGCTCACCGATGCTCAGTTTGGGTTCCGCCAGGACCACTCGGCTCCAGACCTCATTACAGCCTTGGTCCAAACATGGACAAAAGAGCTGAATTCCAGAGGTGAGGTGAGAGTGACTGCCCTTGACATCAAGGCAGCATTTGACCGAATGTGGCACCAAGGAGCCCGAGTAAAATTGAAGTCAATGGGAATCAGGGGGAAAACTCTCCAGTGGCTGGAGTCATACCTAGCACAAAGGAAGATGGTAGTGGTTGTTGGAGGCCAATCATCTCAGCCCCAGGGCATTGCTGCAGGAGTTCCTCAGGGCAGTGTCCTAGGCCCAACCATCTTCAGCTGCTTCATCAATGACCTTCCCTCCATCATAAGGTCAGAAATGGGGATGTTCGCTGATGACTGCACAGTGTTCAGTTCCATTCGCAACCCCTCAGATAATGAAGCAGTCCGTGCCCGCATGCAGCAAGACCTGGACAACATCCAGGCTTGGGCTCATAAGTGGCAAGTAATATTCGCGCCAGATAAGTGCCAGGCAATGACCATCTCCAACAAGAGAGAGTCTAACCATCTCCCCTTGACATTCAACGGCATTACCATCGCCGAATCCCCCACCATCAACATCCTGGGGGTCACCATTGACCAGAAACTTAACTGGACCAGCCATATAAATACTGTGGCTACGAGAGCAGGTCAGAGGCTGGGTATTCTGCGGCGAGTGACTCACCTCCTGACTCCCCAAAGCCTTTCCACCATCTACAAGGCACAAGTCAGGAGTGTGATGGAATACTCTCCACTTGCCTGGATGAGTGCAGCTCCAACAACACTCAAGAAGCTCGACACCATCCAAGATAAAGCAGCCCGCTTGATTGGCACCCCTTCCACCACCCTAAACATTCACTCCCTTCACCACCGGCGCACTGTGGCTGCAGTGTGCACCATCCACAGGATGCACTGCAGCAACTCGCCAAGGCTTCTTCGACAGCACCTCCCAAACCCGCGACCCCTACCACCGAGAAGGACAAGAGCAGCAGGCGCATGGGAACAACACCACCTGCACGTTCCCCTCCAAGTCACACACCATCCCGACTTGGAAATATATCGCCGTTCCTTCATTGTCGCTGGGTCAAAATCCTGGAACTCCCTTCCTAACAGCACTGTGGGAGAACCGTCACCACACGGACTGCAGCGGTTCAAGAAGGCGGCTCACCACCACCTTCTCGAGGGCAATTAGGGATGGGCAATAAATGCCGGCCTTGCCAGCGATGCCCACATCCCATGAACGAATAAAAAAAAACAAATGAACATTATAACTTTGTATAAGCACAGTTCCATTCTGAGCACTCGTGTTCTGAAATCCATCCTACAATGTAAATGGACAGACTCCAGAGTACATGCATTTGTGCAGTATTAGATTGTCTCAATTTACTACCTTCCCCAGATCAAGTGAGATTGGGAATACACTGAGCAAAACACTAGGTGCGAATCTCCATTTCGGCACTTTACAACACATCACAGAGGAATAGCCTTTTTAACAATTCTTACACCCGTTGTTTAAATGTACATTTAACTCTGATTTTAAATGTACATTTAACTCTGATTTAAACCAAATTCAGACCTGGTACAGATGTAACATTGCGATTTTAGTGATTTAATTGGAAAGTGCTCTTTCCATTTGTACAATGACACCAACTGCATGTGTTCATATTGTGTTTAGTTGGGTGCTAGAGTCCCCAGTTCCAGACGAGCAGGCCTGGTGCAACCCCAGAATACACATGGCCTGACTTGCTGAGGTCAGCCATTAGGAAGAATGGATAAGAACCAAGCCTCAGCATATCTGGCAGATTTGCTCTGTTGCCAGCTGTTACCCAAGCATTGGGAACTGGCTGTGCTAGAATCCCACTAAAGGCAATTTAAAAGCAACTACAGACTTTTTAAAATTGCATCCTTTTGATTATCTCTCCCGTTTACACCGATTACCAGTAGTGTTAATGTGTTGGTATTTATATTTAGTTGAGAATGGTTGGGCAAAGGGGGTGATCCCATTTTGCTCATTGTGTTCTGAAGTAGTTATTGGCAATTATTTGCTCAAGGGTGATATTTTCGCCATTCTGAATGATAGTGCCTTTTTTTCTGCTGAAGTTTGCTTCTGGTTAATTTGATCACTTTGGCAGAGTTGTCATTACCCTCCCCCCATGATTAATTAACCAAACTCATGGTTGGAGCAGGCAATTAAAGCTGAACTCTTATGGGTATTGTGTCCTTGCATGCAATATATTTCCTTAGGGTAGTTGTACTCTACACAATTGGAAAACATAGATATGGCAATATGTACAATACCTTCAGACAAAAACTATATCTGATGTGGCGATGCTGGATAAATTGAAGCCCAGTGTGGCAAGAATAAGAATTTCTAAATTGGAATGGTTTGTTGGAATTCTGGGAACAAATTTGTTTGACAATTGTAGAAGTTCCCAGATTAATTTCCTTGGCAGTGCTGAGTTTGCTGGTGCTAATTAGGGAATCAGTAGGAGGACTTGAATTGGCCACAACCCGCTTGGGCTTTGTGGGGAGATATGTCGCCGAGGCACCTAATCCGGATTGTTGTCCAGTGACCCTTTCTGCAAAGCGTGTATATCTGATAAGGACAGGATCCTGCTTGGCTGTGATGCACCCTGTGATTGGATAGCCAGAGATATTCTTTGTCCTGATTGCAGATGAAGAGCGGTCAGTTAGGTAAGGTGACATCCCAGAGAAACTGTGCCAGTATGGTGAGGGTGGGGCATTGGCCTCACTGATCGAGATGAATTCACAGTCACGTAACCTGACCAAAATTAAGGATGAAAGTAATATGTTGGAATTCTGGGACCGAACTGCAACTAAACTTGATTAGGTGTGACATTGTGTTTGGAAAATAAAACTGTCATGCCTTCTGGGAGTAGTGATGTTCCTGGGAGCACCAAGGGTGAAAATTATAGATTTTCCTGCTTTCAGGTTCTTTTCTTCTTCCATGCATTTGTTAAGATCATTATCTGATGCAGCTCCTCTTATCCTCACTGACAAGTGATTGACATGTGCAGGACGTGTTTGAAGCATGGATTACATTCTGGAGGTGGATTTGACAAATGGGCTGTACTTAAGTTTTGTTTGCAGTATCAAAAGAATTACTTCTAAAACTCTGGTGGCTTACTCGTGTCCAACCTCTTGATTGGAGTCTTTTCCTCCTGAAGTCTCATCCCAGGGCTAATTCTGAGAACCAGACTCTTAAGTCCCTGCAATCCTGTTCTATCTCCCCTGACTTTCGGCACTGCAATGCTTAAAATACTAAATTGTTTAAATCTGCAAAAATGCATTTTTTGAACTTGAATACGAAGAAAGGCCAAAAGTTGAGGATTGATTCTGCATCAGTCGTGGTATATAGGGCACTGCATTCTACTTTGTGCGTGAACCTTAATTTGAAATTGCTTTTAATTGGCTAACTTTATGTTCTGTTCTGATTTACCTACTGGAGAGAAAAGTCTTTCCCCATCCACCTGTCCACGACCCTTCATTATGTTAAATGCCTCCATCAGAGCATCACTTGATCAATCTCGTACAACTCTATATCATCTAGTTTTTCCTCATAGCTCAGTCACTTCATCCCAGGTATAATTCTGGTGAATCGTTGCTAGACTCCCTTCAAAGCCAATATTTCGTTCCTAAGTTGTGATGCCTAAAACTGAACACATTATTCCAAATGAGGTCTGACCACTGCTGTGCATAACTGCAAAAGTGCTCATATTCTGCACCTCTCGTGATTAAATTCTGCATCCCATTAGTTTTTTGGGTTGCAACTGTGAGCTAACTTTTAATATCTTATGTACCTGGATCCCTAGATCCGTTTGTTCATTTACACCCACTTTGTGCTCCCATTTAGACTTTATTCCCACCTGTAATTCTTGCAGCCAGCTAAGTTTTTATGCAAGTTAATATGTCCATAAACTGATTGAGGAGAGAAGTCATGTGCCTTCTTTACTTTGGTCCAGGTAAATGAAACAGTAATAGTTGAACAGATAACTAAATTATTTTGTTCTGTGTTGTGTAATCTGAATTTTATATGTCACTGTATGTTTGTGTCTGTGTTCTACAGATGCCAGTTTTCCACAACCTGCAATCCGACCTCAGGACCAGATTGTGAATAAGAAGGAAGATGCCATGTTTCACTGTCAGTTCACAGCTACACCTCCCCCAATACAGGAATGGTTATTCGATGATTCCGTCATCCATAACTCATCACGGTAGAGTTTTTAAGTTTTTGGATTTGAGTACTTGACATGCAAGTATAAGGAACAATAATGCAAATGATACGAGGTACAACATTAATTCTTAACTACAGTTGAAAAGCACAAGGTGAAGGTAAGTGCCTTCAAACTGATGAAAAGCAAATTTACAACTGATGTCAGGAAGTTCTTCAAACACATGAAAGTGTTGATTCATACAGGTAACTATTCCATAAGTACTGGCTGCCCTCCCAATACCTGATCTGTGGATATCCTTTGTGTGAGCCTGAACAGTGCACTAAAAACAATCAAATGATCCAATCACTGCTCCAATTGAGACTGGTTAACTGAACACAGATGTCAATCTAATCTCAGATCTTCCTGGTCTGTATAGCTCAGTACCACGTCAGGCAATGTATTTGCTTACTGAGCTAGCGGGATAAGCTACTAAAAATAATTCTGATATTGCTTTTTATGGAGCATTGGTGAGTCCCTCAAATTACGTCAGTTGAGTCACTCCCTACAAAGTCTAGTCTTGAGACCCACACCATTAAAAGACATTTCACTCAACCCGAGTCTGTCGTCTTGAGCAAATGCTTTCTTCAGTCAGGGCCTAATAATTACATGATCTTGATACAGGCTATACAATGTGAGTATTGATTTGTTGAAGAGCACATCTACGGAAAGTAAAATGCACGGGTGTTTCTTCTTTAAATGATTATTGGTGCAGTCAGAAAGGACAGACAGTTGGTGTTTTTTTTCCCCATTGATTGGACTCTTGCAGCTCAGTTTTTTATGATCTAGATTAATTCAATGCCACCATACACAACATCTGCATCCAGTTAGAGAGGAGAAACAAATCTAGGAGTGGGTCAGAAAGATTTCTGTTTCGTCCATCCCCGACAAAGTCCTGCTCACCCCCCACCATCCCCGACAAGGTCCTGCTCACCCCGTCCATCACCGACAAGGTCCTGCTCACCCCCCACCATCCCCGACAAGGTCCTGCTCACCCCGTCCATCACCGACAAGGTCCTGCTCACCCCGTCCATCACCGACAAGGTCCTGCTCACCCCGTCCATCACCGACAAGGTCCTGCTCACCCCTTCCATCACCGACAAGGTCCTGCTCACCCCGTCCATCACCGACAAGGTCCTGCTCACCCGTCCATCACCGACAAAGTCCTGCTCACCCCCCACCATCCCCGACAAGGTCCTGCCCACCCCCCACCACCCCCGACAAGGTCCTGCTCACCCCGTCCATCCCCGACAAGGTGCTGCTCACCCCGTCCATCCCCGACAAGGTGCTGCTCACCCCGTCCATCCCCGACAAGGTCCTGCTCACCCCGTCCATCCCCGACAAGGTCCTGCTCACCCCGTCCATCCCCGACAAGGTCCTGCTCACCCCGTCCATCCCCGACAAGGTCCTGCTCACCCCGTCCATCCCCGACAAGGTCCTGCTCACCCCGTCCATCACCGACAAGGTCCTGCTCACCCCGTCCATCACCGACAAGGTCCTGCTCACCCCGTCCATCCCCGACAAGGTCCTGCTCACCCCGTCCATCCCCGACAAGGTGCTGCTCACCCCGTCCATCCCCGACAAGGTCCTGCTCACCCCCCACCATCCCCGACAAGGTGCTGCTCACCCCGTCCATCCCCGACAAGGTGCTGCTCACCCCGTCCATCCCCGACAAGGTGCTGCTCACCCCGTCCATCCCCGACAAGGTGCTGCTCACCCCGTCCATCCCCGACAAGGTGCTGCTCACCCCGTCCATCCCCGACAAGGTGCTGCTCACCCCGTCCATCCCCGACAAGGTGCTGCTCACCCCGTCCATCCCCGACAAGGTGCTGCTCACCCCGTCCATCCCCGACAAGGTCCTGCTCACCCCGTCCATCCCCGACAAGGTCCTGCTCACCCCGTCCATCCCCGACAAGGTCCTGCTCACCCCGTCCATCACCGACAAGGTCCTGCTCACCCCGTCCATCACCGACAAGGTCCTGCTCACCCCGTCCATCACCGACAAGGTCCTGCTCACCCCGTCCATCCCCGACAAGGTCCTGCTCACCCCGTCCATCCCCGACAAGGTCCTGCTCACCCCCCACCATCCCCGACAAGGTGCTGCTCACCCCGTCCATCCCCGACAAGGTGCTGCTCACCCCGTCCATCCCCGACAAGGTGCTGCTCACCCCGTCCATCCCCGACAAGGTGCTGCTCACCCCGTCCATCCCCGACAAGGTGCTGCTCACCCCGTCCATCCCCGACAAGGTGCTGCTCACCCCGTCCATCCCCGACAAGGTGCTGCTCACCCCGTCCATCCCCGACAAGGTCCTGCTCACCCCGTCCATCCCCGACAAGGTGCTGCTCACCCCGTCCATCCCCGACAAGGTGCTGCTCACCCCGTCCATCCCCGACAAGGTCCTGCTCACCCCCCACCATCCCCGACAAGGTGCTGCTCACCCCCCACCATCCCCGACAAGGTGCTGCTCACCCCCCACCATCCCCGACAAGGTGCTGCTCACCCCCCACCATCCCCGACAAGGTCCTGCTCACCCCGTCCATCCCCGACAAGGTCCTGCTCACCCCCCACCATCCCCGACAAGGTGCTGCTCACCCCGTCCATCCCCGACAAGGTGCTGCTCACCCCGTCCATCCCCGACAAGGTCCTGCTCACCCCGTCCATCACCGACAAGGTGCTGCTCACCCCCCACCATCCCCGACAAGGTGCTGCTCACCCCCCACCATCCCCGACAAGGTGCTGCTCACCCCCCACCATCCCCGACAAGGTGCTGCTCACCCAGTCCATCCCCGACAAGGTCCTGCTCACCCCCCCCCCACCCCCGACAAGGTCCTGCCCACCCCCCCCCCCACCCCCGACAAGGTCCTGCCCACCCCCCCACCACCCCCGACAAGGTCCTGCCCACCCCCCCACCACCCCCGACAAGGTCCTGCCCACCCCCCCACCACCCCCGACAAGGTCCTGCCCACCCCCCCACCACCCCCGACAAGGTCCTGCCCACCCCCCCACCACCCCCGACAAGGTCCTGCCCACCCCCCACCACCCCCGACAAGGTCCTGCCCACCCCCCACCACCCCCGACAAGGTCCTGCCCACCCCCCACCAGCTCTTGTGTCCCCGAGCAATTTATTTTCAAGTTCTTTTCCTTCACTTCAAGTGCCTCCATGGCCTTGCTGCAACCTAACTCGACATGTCAAGTCTGCAAGTGACATTACTGCACAAGGCATCTCTGACTATGCGGAGCTGCCTGGGTCCCTGTCCACAAGTTACAACAGTGCTTTTAACACACAACAGCTGGCTTAATCTACACATATGATCTCTTCCTGCTGCTGTCCTTCACATACCAGACTGCCGGCATCATCTCTTGTCAGTCAAGTGAGAAGGCGCATTTTGAGACTGACAGAAAATGTGCTTGGTTGAAAGATGAGTCCTTTATATTTGAAAAGTGAAGGTTATTCATACCAGCTAGTTTCCTAGTAATTTAACGTAAGAGGTGGAATTAAGATCACCAAAAGAACGAAAGGAAAGGCGGTTGTTCAGATGTCAGAAACAGTTGTGGAAGCAGAATCCAAAATAGCTTTTAAAAGGATAAATGTTTGAAAAAGAAAAATTTAGGTTATGGAGAAAGGGAATGGGGACTAAATGGATAGCTCTTTCAGAGAGTCGGTAGAGGCGATATGGGTCAAATAGCTTCCTTCCGAGCTGTGAAATTCTATGATTATATCCCGTGCTGCCTATTTCAGATCCAAACTTAACTCGGCAGAGGCAGAGGGTTCCTCCTGCAGGAGTAGTTGAAATCAGGTGAGCTTGGTGTTGATATTGTGTGTCTCCTAAAAAGATCAAGTGGACAGTGGCAGAAGTCTGTAAACAGACCTCTTAGATGTCCCATCAAAAAAGAGAATGATACCAAAGCAGAGACATGCAGATGCTACAGTAGAAAATTGAGTGCAAGTGTACGGATTGTACAGTAAGTACAATCAATATAACAGAAAAGGCCTTTCAGTACATGCAGTTTGCTCTGTCATCTGAGTCCCATATCAGCCACAGTTTCACCATTTTTAATTTATCCTAGCCAAATCGATACCCCTCTGTTACCTCACAGCAATGAAGCCAGGAAAGTTGAACTTGGTGCAGCCTTGAATTGATTGCCTGTCGTTTAAGCAGCCTGCGGGATCTATATACATGCCTTGTGTAGTATTATCTCAGTAAACAGGCGCAGGCACAATGAGCCAAATGACGACCTCTTGTGCTGTAATTTCCATGATTCTAAATCTGTATGAATGTTGAGTTGTTTGAGGAGTTGGAGTTTATTTCAGTCCCTGTGTCAGCTGTCAGTGCTTATTATGGTTAAATTTCTAACACATTATACAAGTGACAGCGATAGCTGAAACCTGCGAGCAATGTCTTAACACTGTCCAAAGTGCACATTAACACTTACCAAAAAATAGATATAGCTGAGAGAAAAATGTTTTGTTTTAACCTAATTGATTGCTCAGAAGATAATAGCAAGGTTCCTACAATATTGATTTCTTTCACTGATGTTCTTTGTAGACAACTTGGCA
The DNA here is from genome assembly GCF_035084215.1 of Heptranchias perlo. Classification (NCBI taxonomy): domain Eukaryota; kingdom Metazoa; phylum Chordata; class Chondrichthyes; order Hexanchiformes; family Hexanchidae; genus Heptranchias; species Heptranchias perlo. Next base: position 130,646,769 of record NC_090329.1, read on the forward strand.
GTCTGTCTGGAGTAATCTGACATAAGATTGTTATAGTTTGTAATAGTTCTTATTGATCTAAAGCAAAGTAACTTGCATTTATATAGTGCCTTTCACGACCTCTGGTTGTTCCAAAGTGATTTACAGCTAGTGAGTACTTTTGAAGTTTAGTCAGTGTTGTAAGGAAATGCGACAGGGAATTTGCGCAGAGCATGGTCCCACAAACAACAATAAGATACATGACCAGATAATTTGTTTTAGTGATGTTGGTTGAGGGTTAAAAATTAGCCAGAACCAGAAGAACTCCCCTACATTTTGAATAGTACCATGGGATTTTTGGCATCCACCTGAGGGGGAAAATATGGCCAAAAGACAGCACCTCCATCAGTAAACCTCCCTCAATACTGCACTGAAGTGTGCGCAATCTCTGAAGTGAGGTTTGAACCCATGACCTTCTGATTCTTGAGACGAGAGTGAGCCATGGCTGTCATTTAGTGGAAAGTGGTCTGGATATTGATGTGATGACGGGGCTGCTAGCATGCAGTAGTGTGCAGTCGTGTTAACTACTCTGCCCAAAGCCTAAGAGAATGTAGTTGATCTACTACACAGTGGCCTGATTCTTTCACAGGGAGGTGATCTCCCAGATTTTTTGTCTGCAATAGGGGATAACCAGAGGTGACATGAGCATCGTAAATGAGATCTCTGTGTAGGCACTTTTTACACTAAGTGTGCTGTTGTCAATAAGAGCCTGCACCCTATAGTATAAATCAGAAGAACTTCCAGCATCCAAACTTGCATTGATTCTTAAAATGGAGGTTGGAAATGTGGGGGAAGGGGCAGCTTGTCCTATTAGCCTTAGGGTTGCCAACCCTGCTTGGATGTACTGGGAGGTTTCTTCCCATCTCCAATATTTTTGCAACTAACAAGTGAAAGTGTTCGAAGAAAATGTAAAAAAAACAGCATTTTTTAATGCCCCTATGATTTTTCTCCCGGGTCGCTCACTGCAGTGTCCAAGAGATTAATCTTTAATTTCTGGAGACCCCAAGACGATCATGGAGGGTTGGCCTTCCAATGCTTTTAGTGCCTTCTCTCAGCAAGCCAAGTGCCTCAACCTGGAAGGGATGTTTTTGAATTCATGCTCTTAGTTCCATTCTAGACTGTGCCAGAAATCAAGCTTTAGATGGTTTTCATTGGCACTTTTAATTCAGATCGCAAAAATGAAATAGCCGTGAAACTGTTCTTTGCATTTACACTGTAAATTTGGCTATCTGATCCCAGAGGAGAGCTGCAGAAATTATCTGGGCTGATCCTGTGGTTACCACCATGTATTTTAGTACTTTACAGGTAAAAACAGTTTGCACCATTGTTTTGGGATTAGCGTTTGGATGCTGTCTTAGTGGGGGAGGACAAGGCTCAAATCCTATATGATTGTAGTGTTTGTGACAGCTTCTGGTGGATTTTGCACTCTGGGTGGGTTACAAAATCAAAGTGGAATCTACTTGATTCACATCAAGACTAAAAACATGTGTTAATTAGGAAATGCTTGCCCCAAAACTAGTTTCTATTTAAGAATAGGTTTGGTGAATCCTTTTATTAGGAACTGAAGATAATAATAACCTTCCCAGTACTTTTGGTCAATCATTCACCTTCACTTCTCTTTGATTGTAGAGGTTCACACCTCGTAAACCTGTCAGGCCTGCTCTGCTCCACCGTGTGACCCAGGAGATGATGTTGAAGATCACTGTGTTGACACAGCCCTGCTAATGGAGATGAACAAACAAGAAGAACCCCTGTTGCCGTAACCTCAATAAAAGGAAGGAGCACAAAGAATGTTGGTCGAAAGACTGCTATCACTTTTAGTGTTCCAACAGGATGTCGGATGCATGCGCTAATTTTGCTGCATCCATCCTTTTGGTAGTAAATAGGTGCCATTATATTCTCCCACAGATTCTGAGAGCCCAGCACTTATGCTGTTAAATCAGTTTTCTGTAGCCCAGCCCAGCAATAGACTCTTAAACCTGGTATCAGAGTGTGCATGCAGAAAACTGGCTAAAGCAGTGTTGTCCAATAGAAACTGCGGACTAGCCACATGTCGCTTCAGTCACATGCACTAATTTTAGTAGAAACCACCTTGCATAAATTCGCATACTACAGGTAAACGTACTACACATGTATATTTACTTAAGTAACGGAGGGGGTTGATGAAGGTAACGCGGTTGATGTTGTGTATATGTACTTTGATAAAGTACCAGATAATAGACTTGTTAGCAGAATTGAAGCCCATGGGAATAAAGGGGCAGTGGCAGCATGGATACGAAATTGGCTAAGAGATAGAAAGCAGAGAATAGTGGTGAACGCTTGTTTTTCAGACTGCAGGGGTCAGTGTTGGGACCACTGCTTTTTTTGATATATATTAATGACCTGGGCTTGGGTATAGGGAGCAGAATTTCAAAGTTTGCAGGTGACACAAAACTCGAAAATGTGGTAAACAGTGAGGAGGATAGTAACAGAGGGCACAGACACACAGTGAAATGGGCAGACACGTGGTAGATAAAATTTAACGCAGAGAAGTGTGAAGTGATGCATTAAGAACATAAGAACATAAGAAATAGGAGCAGGAGTAGGCCAATCAGCCCCTCGAGCCTGCTCCGCCATTCAATAAGATCATGGCTGATCTGATCCTAACCTCAAATCTAAATTCATGTCCAATTTCCTGCCCGCTCCCCGTAACCCCTAATTCCCTTTACTTCCAGGAAACTGTCGATTTCCGTTTTAAATTTATTTAATGATGTAGCTTCCTGTGGCAGCAAATTCCACAGACCTACTACCCTCAAAGTGAAGAAGTTTCTCCTCATCTCAGTTTTGAAGGAGCAGCCCCTTATTCTAAGATTATGCCCCCTAGTTCTAGTTTCACCCATCCTTGGGAACATCCTTACCGCATCCACCCGATCAAGCCCCTTCACAATCTTATATGTTTCAATAAGATCGCCTCTCATTCTTCTGAACTCCAATGAGTAGAGTCCCAATCTACTCAACCTCTCCTCATATGTCCGCCCCCTCATCCCCGGGATTAACCGAGTGAACCTTCTTTGTACTGCCTCGAGAGCAAGTATGTCTTTTCTTAAGTATGAAGACCAAAACTGTATGCAGTATTCCAGGTGCGGTCTCACCAATACCTTATATAACTGCAGCAATACCTCCCTGTTCTTATATTCTATCCCCCGAGCAATAAAAGCCAACATTCCGTTGGCCTTCTTGATCACCTGCTGCACCTGCATACTAACTTTTTGATCTTCTTGCACTAGGACCCCCAGATCCCTTTGTACTGCAGTACTTTCCAGTTTCTCGCCTTTAAGATAATAACTTGCTCTCTGATTTTTCCTGCCAAAGTGCATAACCTCACATTTTCCAATATTGTATTGCATCTGCCAAATCTCCGCCCACTCACCCAGCCTGTCTATATCCCCCTGTAGGTTTTTTATGTCCTCCTCACTCTCCACTTTCCCTCCCATCTTTGTATCATCTGCAAACTTTGATATGTTACACTTGGTCCCCTCCTCCAAATCGTTAATATAGATCGTAAAGAGTTGGGGACCCAGCACCGACCCCTGCGGAACACCACTGGCTACTGGTTGCCAGTCCGAGAATGAACCGTTTATCCCAACTCTCTGCTTCCTGTTAGATAACCAATCCTCCACCCATGCCAGAATATTACCCCCAATCCAGTGATTCTTTATCTTGAGCAATAATCTTTTATGTGGCACCTTGTCGAATGCCTTCTGGAAGTCTAAATACACTACGTCCACTGGTTCCCCTTTATCCACCCTGCACGTTATGTCCTCAAAGAACTCAAGCAAATTTGTCAGACATGACTTCCCCTTCGTAAAGCCATGCTGACTTTGTCCTATTAAATTATGTTTATCCAAATGTTCCGCTACTGTCTCCTTGATAATAGATTCCAAAATTTTACCCACCACAGATGTTAGGCTAACTGGTCTATAATTTCCAGCCTTCTGCCTACTACCCTTTTTAAATAAGGGTGTTACATTAGCAGTTTTCCAATCTGCCGGGACCTTTGCCGAGTCCAGAGAATTTTGGAAAATTATTACCAAAGCATCCACAATCCCGACTGCCACTTCCCTCAAGACCCTCGGATGTAAGCCATCAGGTCCAGGGGATTTATCCGCCTTGAGTCCCATTATTTTACTGAGTACCAATTCCTTAGTGATTTTAATCGTATTTAGCTCCTCCCCCCCCCCCCCCCCCAGTGCCCCCTGTTTGTCCAGTGTTGGATTATTCTTAGTGTCCTCTACCGTAAAGACTGAAACAAAATATTTGTTCAGCATTTTTGCCATCTCCATGTTTCCCACCATTAATTTCCCGGTCTCATCCTCTAAGGGACCTACGTTTGCCGTAGCCACCCTTTTTCTTTTTATATAACTATAGAAACTCTTGCTATCTGTTTTTATATTTTTTGCTAATTTATTTTCATAATCTATCTTCCCTTTCTTAATCAATCCTTTCGTTACTTTTTGCTGTCTTTTGAAGACTTCCCAATCTTCTATCCTCCCACTAAGTTTGGCTACCTTATATGTCCTTGTTTTTAGTCGGATACTGTCCTTAATTTCTTTACTTTGCCACGGATGGCTGTCATTTCTTTTACACACTTTTTTCCTCAGTGGAATATATTTTTTTTGAAAGTTGTAAAATAACTCCTCGAATGAACACCACAGCTCATGTACCGTCTTACCCTTTAATCTATTTTCCCAGTCTACTTTAATCAATTCCGCTCTCATACCATCATAGTCTCCTTTATTCAAGCTCAGTACGCTTGTTTGAGAACCAACCTTCTCACCCTCTAATTGGATATTGAATGTAACCATGTTATGGTCACTCATTCCAAGGGGATCCCTAACTAGGACATTATTTATTAATCCTGGCTCATTACACAGGACCAGGTCCAAGGTTGCTTTCCCCCTTGTAGGATCAGTTACATACTGCTCAAGAAATCCATCCCTAATACACTCAATAAACTCTTCCTCAAGGCTGCCCTGCCCAATTTGATTTGCCCAGTTGATATGATAGTTAAAATCCCCCATAATTATAGCTGTTCCCTTATTACATGCCCTGACTATTTCCTGATTAATACTTCTTCCAGCAAAGTTGCAACTATTAGGAGGCCTATATACTACGCCCACTAGTGTTTTTTTCCCCTTATTATTCCTTATCTCTACCCAAACTGTTTCATTATCCTGATCCTTTGTCCCAATATCATTTCTCAGTATTACAGTGATTCCTTCCTTTATTAACATAGCCACCCCACCTCCCCTTCCTTCCTGCCTGTCCTTCCTGATTGTTAAATAACCTGGCATATTTAATTCCCAGTCGTTGTCACCCTGCAGCCATGTTTCTGTAATGGCCACAAGATCATACCCATACGTCGTTATTTGTGCCGTTAACTCGTCCATTTTGTTACGAATGCTACGTGCATTCAGATAAAGAACTTTCAAATATGTTTTGTGACACTTAGTTCCTGCTTTTTCCTTTTTTAACACTTTACCTTTTACTCCATACTTTCTGTCCCTTCCTGATACGCTTTCCTTTGTCTCCCTGCTCAGGTTCCCAACCCCCTGCCACAGCTTTGATGCTGGGTTAATCGCCTTACGCCTTCTAGTTTTCATTTTATCTGCCGTGCCTAAAGTACACTTTCTTTCCGCTGCTCTATGCTTTTCCCTTTCACTTATTCTTGAACAACTGTTTGTACTATTTGTATTGTAGATTTCCCCTGGGTCTTCCCCTCTCTTGCTGCTCTCAACTTTATTCCCTTCTGACTCCCCGCTCAGGTTCCCATCCCCCTGCCACTCTAGTTTAAACCTTCCCCAACAGCACTAGCAAACACCCCCGCGAGGACATTTGTCCCGGTCCTGCTCGGGTGTAACCCGTCCTGCTTGTACAGGTCCCACCTTCCCCAGAACCGGTCCCAATGTCCCAGGAATCTAAATCCCTCCCTCCGACACCATCCCTGCAGCCACGCATTCATCCTGTCTATTCTCCTGTTCCTATACTCACCAGCACGTGGCACCGGTAGTAATCCTGAGATCACTACCTTTGAAGTCCTGCTTTTTAATTTATCTCCTAACTCCTTAAATTCACCTTGCAGGACCTCATCCCTTTTTTTACCTATGTCGTTGGTACCAATATGGACCACGACTACTGGCTGTTCACCCTCCCCCTCCAGAATGCCCTGCAGCCGCTCAGTGACATCCTTGACCCTAGCACCAGGGAGGCAACATACCATCCTGGAGTCACGTTTGCAGCCGCAGAAACGCCTATCTGTTCCCCTTACAATTGAATCCCCTATCACTATAGCCCTGCCACTCTTCTTCCTCCCCTCCTGTGCAGCAGAGCCACCCGTGGTGCCCCAAACCTGGCTCTTGCTGCTTTCCCCTGATAAGCCATCTCCCCCAACAGTATCTAAAGCAGAATATCTGTTTGAGAGGGAGATGGCCCCAGCCTAGTCCTTTTACTCTGCCTGGCGGTCACCCATTTCCTTTCTGCCTGCGTATTCTTTACCTGCGGTGTGACCACCTCACTGAACGTGCTATCCACGATAGTCTCAGCATCGCGGATGCTCCACAGTGAATCCACCTGCAGCTCCAGCTCCGAAAGACGGTTAGCCAGTAGCTGCAGCTGGACACACTTCCTGCACACATGGTCGCCAGGGACACTGGTAGTGTCCATGACTTCCCACATAGTGCAGGAGGAGCATATCACGGGTGCGAGCTGTGCTGCCATGACTTGCCTTGGACTCTTAGACTCTCTTCCCGCTCTTGGGTCTCCCCTTTTATACTCTGCTCACCTCTCGGACTCTCCTGCCTCACCTGTGATGTAGCACAGTAGTTGTCTCTTGTTGTCGGTCTTGTTACGAATGCTACGTGCATTCAGATAAAGAACTTTCAAATATGTTTTGTGACACTTAGTTCCTGCTTTTTCCTTTTTTAACACTTTACCTTTTACTCCATACCTTCTGTCCCTTCCTGACACGCTTTCCTCTGTCTCCCTGCTCAGGTTCCCAACCCCCTGCCACAGCTTTGATGCTGGGTTAATCGCCTTACGCCTTCTAGTTTTTATTTTTTCTGTCGTGCCTAAAGTACACTTTCTTTCCGCTGCTCTACGCTTTTCCCTTTCACTTGGTAGGAAGAATGAGGAGAGGCAATATAAACTAAATGGTACAATTTTAAAGGGGGTGCGGGGATCAGAGAGACCTGGGAGTGTATGTACACAAATCTTTGAAGGTGGCAGGACAAGTTGAGAAGGCTGTTTTAAAAAAAAAAGCATACGGGATCCTGGGCTTTATAAACAAAGGCATAGAGTACAAAAGCAAGGAAGTTATGCTCAACCTTTATAAATCACTGGTTAGGCCCCAGCTGGAGTATTGTGTCCAATTCTGGGCACCACACTTTAGGCCTTAGAAACGGTACAGAGGAGATTTACTAGAATGGTGTCAGGGATGTGGGACTTCAGTTATGTGGAGAGACTGGAGAAGCTGAGGTTGTTCTCCTTGGAGCAGAGAAGGTTAAGGGGAGATTTAATAGAAGTGTTCAAAATCATGAAAGGTTTTGATAGAGTAAATAAGAAGAAACTGTTCCTCGTGGCAGAAGGGTCGGTAACCAGAAGACACAGATTTACAGTAATTGGCAAAAGAACCAGAGGCGCAATGAGGATAAATTTTTTTACGCAGCGAGTTGTTATGATCTGAAATGTACTGCCTGAACAATTGAAAGCAGGTTCAATAATAACTTTCAAAGTGGAATTGGATAAATACTTAAAGGGGAAACATTTGCATGGAAAGGGCAGGGGAATGGAATTAATTGGATAGCTCTTTCAAAGAGCCGGTACAGGCACGATGGACCGAATGGCCTCATGTGCTGACTCATTCTATGATAAATATCTGCCACCATTCAGTGCAGAACTTTGCAATCTTTCTCTTTCATCAAATTTTGTAATTGTGGCATGAATTTATCTGACATAGCACATCTTAGTGCAGCTTCTAGGTTTCTGTCCAGCAGTTGAGAGTAGTATTTTGACATCCACCAGGGTGATTGCTAAGAATATTGCCTTGCACATTTCTATTTTTCCAACAAATGCACAAAAAGGTTAAAATACTCATCAATATGCTGTGTGAGTGAGGATTGAAATAATCGGGCCGATTTTTGGATGGCCGAGTGGGGACGGGGGGCTCCAACCCGCTGACTTCCGGGTCCCCCATTGATGCGTTTGGGTGCACACGCAGCTCCTGCATGCGGGACTCCCACCGGCAATTAAAGCCGGCGGGATGATAATTTACATTGTTATTTTGATAGTTGAGGTACTTGACAGATCTCATTGACTGGAGATTTTGGCAGGGGTGCAATTTTGAAGAATCCTCAGCGTGTTTCCCGTCCTGTGGGAAACGCTCCGTTGGAGCAGACATGTTTCAGCCAGCAGCCAGTGGGAGAGGCAAAGGATTATTTGACAGTTGGGGGGAATACCTCATTTATTGCAGCAGGGCACTCTGTCACTACAGACACAGTTTTGGCTGCAACACCTTTGTCTTTCCACTCAAAATTATTAATTTATACCCTAAACTCTGCTGTGCAAACACATTTACCTACTTTGCCGGCCCCCTCAAACTCACACCGTCAGGATGGGGTTCACTATAACTGCATTCATCATTTCATCCGAGGATGAGCAACATCACCAGCCTCGCGAGGCACGCCATCCACCTCCGCCACGTGGAGCTCCACAACACAGTGCTGCGCCACAGGCACCTGCACAAAATAGTCGTGTAACTACACATACACCCACTGTAGTGTGACCCAATGGGTGGCATCAGGTGTGGGTGTTCATGGTGAACCTCATGAAAGGGACTTATTACACAAGCCGGTCAAGAATGGCCAAGACGTGGCAGTATTGGTGACAATAATAATACTTAATGTGCCATTAACAAAAATCAAATATAAATAAAAAACATGACAAACCGTCACACCCTTATGCATCCCCTTTGTGCTCACAAAACCTTTGCCTTACGCTTACGAGTACTCCTACGTGGTGCTTTCCCTGTGGCTGCAGCAGAGGTAGAGGCAGGTTGCTCTTGTTCATGCCCTGACCGATTAGATGCTTTGGGCCTATACCCTCTGGGTTTCTGTGCCTGTGATGGCCCCTCCAAAGACTGCTCCATCTGCACCTGTGCAGGGGCAGACTCAACCACCTGGAGAGGAGGCAGCATTGCGGGTACTGGTTGAGAGGGGGGCAACGGGTGAGACGTGGGAGCGCTTTGAGTGACGTCCCTACTTCCATGTCCCCTTTCGCCATCATCCCTCTCCTGGTCCAGGCCCACATCACTCCTACCACCCTGCTGGACGACGGTTTGGAGGACATGTGTGAAGACTTGAAAGGCTAGTGCTACTGTATCTGCCTGCCTGTTTAAGGCGGCAGAAAGTTGCTCACCTTGAGTCAGAAGGGCCGTTGTCTGGGCCTCAGTGGACTCATTGGTGAGCCGTGCTTGAAACTCGATGGAGGCTAGCCTTCCCTCCATCGCAGACATTCCTGCACTTACCCGCGACACTATCTCAGAGATGCCCTCACGTCCCTGTGACAGTATCTCAGAGATTCCCTCCTCTACCTGTGCCACCATTCCACTCATGCAGGAGTTGGACACCTTCATCCTCTGCGTGATTGCGGACAGTGCGTGTGGCACTTGTTCCAGCATCGCGCAAGTGTGCTGCTTCCCCTCGATCATTCTCCTTTTAAAGGATGGCCCCCAGGATTCAGCATCTGTGTCCAGCTGAGCAGAGCCTGGAGAAGAGTGCTCCCACCGACAGACTCTCCACAGCTGCCCCTGCCACCAGTGTCTGCTCGTGCTCACGTGTGTGTGGTGACTCACCATATGCAACCCCAACTAAGTGAGGATGGGGACCCACTGAGGTGTGTGTATCTGCGCTGGTGGATGGCTCGCTCAGATGTGACGGTGCCCCCTCAGAGGCCGGCAGGTCCTCTGAGGAATCGCTGTCACGGCAGTCGCTGAAGGCCCTGTAAGAGAACAGAAGGCAATATTAAGCATGATGACAGATGTTGAGGTGCTGAAGATGGCAAGGCATCTTTTGCTATTGTGAGTGCTGAATGTTAAAGTTCTGACACCAGCCATTTGTCGGGTGGCAGTCTCGGCGTCCCTGATGGACAGGCACTCGAGGGTGCGGCTCAGTTCAAGAGCCTCCGACTCCGTGTCCGTGAGGACGACCTGATGTTGCGGCCCCCCTCCAGTCTTCGCCCTCTCCCGTGCATTCTGGGCTCTCTTCTCCTATAAGGGGAGAAAGTAGGGAGGCGTGAGTGAGGAATGGTGACGTGGCCAATCTCTGAACGCATTGGTTTGGGTGAAGCTGACTGTGAAAGAGATGCATCAAAAGTGAGTAAGAGACAGAGCCATGACATTGTATGAGGACTGGGTTGAGTGGTAGTGGTGGGATGAGTAATGGGGAGGTGAGTAAGTGCAGGTAAGTTGAGGATGAGGAGTGATGTGATCGAGTAGTGTTGGCAGTGCAGAAGGAGTTGTGGGGTGGGGGCGGTGATAAGGAAGACGGAGTGTAGAGAATGAGGAAGTGTACTCACTTTGGCTGACCTAGTTAGGTCATTGAAGCGCCTCCTGCACTGGATCCATGTGCGGGAGATGCTGCTGCTGGTGACTTCTTCTGCCACCTCGAGCCAGGCCTTCTTGGTGGCAGAGACAGGCCTCTTCCTCCTGTCCGCTGGGTAGAAAATCTCCCTCCTCCTCACCCCATCCAGTAGGACCTGGAGTGAGGCATCATTAAATCTGGGAGCAGCCTTTCCCCTGGTCTGCTCCATGCTGTACTTTTGGTTGTTTGCTGCAGGAGCAGCATTGGAGGACTGCCCCTTTAAATAAGGCTCCTCCAGCTGACAGCCTGTGATGCGGGTGCGCAGTCCGCCCGCTGCGCAGGTTGACGACGGGAAACCCGGAAGCCACGGTAAGTGCTTTCAATTTACCCGCGATCACATGGGGAACAGACCAATTTTACTGGGCGAGTTACCCATGCGCCCAGTCGCCCCCGCGCTGCCATCCCGCCTTCCTGGTAATATCGGGGCCCATTTGTCCCAACGACGGTGTCTTACTCATTTTTTTATTTACTCATCAGAAATGCAATTAGCCCGCATCTGGATTCCTAGTTTGCCACATGTAGCTCGTGGCTAACGTATTAGACAATACTGGGCTAGAGGGGAGCACTGAAGCAGGGTGGGGCTCTCTTTCTCCCCCAGTCCCTCATTCTCCCAATTTCCGCACCCCCCCTTCCACCCCACCAACACACCCTCGCTAACTGCCCTTTCTCCCTCATCCACATGCCTTCTTTTAGCACCCCCCCAACCCCCCACCTGCTTTCTTCTGACTTTTTGCTTGGGCACGGTTCATATAACACAGGAGGAGGCCATTCGGCCCATCATGCCTGTGCTGGCTCTTTGAAAGAGCTATCCAATTAGTTCTGCTCCCCTGCCCTTTTCCCCATCGCTCTGCAAATTTTCCCCCTTCAAGTATTTATTCAATTCCACTTTGAAAATTATTATTGAATCTGCTTCCACCACCCTTTCAGGCAGTGCATTCCAGATCATTATAACTTGCTGCGTAAAAAATCTCACCCCTGGTTCATTTGCCAATTATTTTAAATCTGTGTCCTCTGGTTACCGGCCCTTCTGCCACTGGAAACAGTTTCTCCTTATTTACTTTATCAAAACCCTTCATGATTTTGAACACCTCCATTAAATCTCCCCTTAACCTTCTCTGCTCTTAGGGGAACAACCCCAGCTTCTCCAGTCTCTGCACGTAACTGAAGTCCCACATCCCTGGCACCATTCTAGTAAATCTCTTCTGCATCTTTTCAAGGCCTTGACATCTTTCCTGAAGTGTGGTGCCTGGAATTGAACACAATACTCCAGCTGCAGCCCAACCAGTGATTTCTAAAGGTTTAGCATAACTTCCTTCTTTTGTACTCTATGCCTCTGTTTATAAAGCCAAGGATACCATATGCTTTTTAACAGCCTTCTCAATTTGACTGGAAGCAGGTTGGCCACCTCCCCTCCCTTCTGCCTTAACCAGCTGGTGATGGATGACAAAAATGGGTGGGGGACAATCAAAGTGAAAAGAAGGGGAAAAACCATGTGAAAAAGTTCAAAACTTATCTGAACGTTGATCTAATATCTTTGTCAATGCCACTATTTTCAGATATTCATTTTTTGAATTCATAAAATGTGGGCGTCGCTGGCAAGGCCAGCATTTATTGCCCATCCCAAATTGCCCTCGAGAAGGTGGTGGTGAGCCACCTTCTTGAACTGAGTGCCTTGCTAGGCCATTTCAGAGGGCAATTAAGAATCAACCACATTGCTGCAGATCTGGAGTCACATCCAGGCCAGACCGGGTAAGGACGGCAGGTTTCCTTCCCTAAAGGACATTAGTGAACCAGATGGGTTTTTACGACAACCCGGTAGTTTCATGGTCACCATTACTGATAGCTTTTTATTCCAGATTTTATTTAATTAACTGAATTGTAAATTCCCCAGCTGCGATGGCATGATTTGAACTCGTGTCTCCAGATTATTAGTCCAGGCCTCCAAGGATTACTAGTCTAGTAACATAACCACTATGCTACCGTACCCGAAGGTGTGACTTAAGGAACCATTGAAATTGACAGCACAAAAACAAAGCCATTCAACCCATCGTGTCATAGGGACATAGGAACAGGAGTAGGCCATTCAGCCCCTCGTGCCTGCTCCGCCATTTGATAAGATTATGGCTGATCTGTGATCCAGCTTCATATACCTGCCTTTGGCCCATATCCTTTAATACCTTTGGTTGCCAAAAAGCTATCTATCTCACATTTAAATTTAATACGGTACAGCAACCGAAGAAGAAAGAGTCAAACTGGACTCCTCCGGAGGGTCGCTGCCCTAAGCTTGACATGTATGCTCAAGCTGTCAGGAAATGCGTCAATGCCAGATTCATCAGCCGCACTCACAAGACAGTCCAGAATGTCACCCGAGCACAACGCAACGCCATCGACGCTCTCAAGATCAACTGCAACATCGTCATCAAACCAGCGGACAAAGGAGGAGCCATCGTCAGACAGAACAGAACGGACTATTGCAAAGAAGCATACCGACAACTGGACAACCAGGAACACTACAGACGGTTACCCGCAGATCTGACCAAGGAACACACCCACCAGCTCAACAAACTGATCAAGACTTCCGATCCAGACCTGCAAAGCATCCGACGTGCTCTCATCCCACGTACTCCCCGCGTGGGAGACTTCTGCCTCCCAAAGACACACAAAGCCAACACACCCGGACGTCCTATCGTATCAGGCAACGGAACCCTGTGTGAGAACCTCTCTGGATACGTCGAGGGCATCCTGAAACCCATCGTACAGGGAACCCCCAGCTTCTGTCGCGACACTACAGACTTCCGACAAAAACTCAGCACCCACGGACCAGTTGAACCAGGAACACTTCTCACCACGATGGACGTCTCGGCACTCGACACCAGTATCCCCCACGATGACTGCATCGCTGCAACAGCCTCAGTACTCAACACCAACAACAGCCAATCTCCAGACGCCATCCTACAACTCATCCGCTTCATCCTGGATCACAATGTCTTCACCTTCGACAACCAGTTCTTTACCCAAACACACGGAACAGCCATGGGGACCATATTCGCACCCCAATACGCCAACATTTTCATGCACAAGTTCGAGCAGGACTTCTTCACTGCACAGGACCTCCAACCAACGCTATACACCAGATACATCGACGACATTTTCTTCCTATGGACCCACGGCGAAGAATCACTGAAGAGACTACACGATAACATCAACAAGTTCCATCCCACCATCAAGCTCACCATGGACTACTCCTCAGAATCGGTTTCTTTCTTGGACACACGAATCTCCATCAAAGACGGGCACCTCAGCACCTCACTCTACCACAAGCCCACGGACAACCTCACGATGCTCCACTTTTCCAGCTCCCACCCTAACCACGTCAAAGAGGCCATCCCCTATGGACAAGCCCTGCGAATACACAGGATCTGCTCAGACGAGGAGGACCGCGATGGACACCTACAGACGCTGAAAGACGCCCTCGTAAGAACGGGATATGACGCTCGACTCGTCGATTGACAGTTCCGATGGGCCACAGCGGAAAATCGCATCGACCTCCTCAGAAGACTAACACGGGACGCAACCAACAGAGTACCCTTCGTCATCCAGTACTTCCCCGGAGCGGAGAAACTACGCCATGTTCTCTGCAGCCTTCAACATGTCATCGATGACGACGAACACCTCGCAAAGGCCATCCCCACACCTCCACTACTCGCCTTCAAACAGCCACCCAACCTCAAACAGACCATCGTTCGCAGCAAATTACCCAGCTTTCAGGAGAACAGCGTCCACGACACCACACAACCCTGCCACGGCAACCTCTGCAAGACATGCCAGATCATTGACACAGACACCACCATCACACGAGAGGACACCACCCACCAGGTACATGGTTCATACTCCTGTGACTCGGCCAACGTTGTCTACCTCATATGTTGCAGGAAAGGATGCCCCGGAGCATGGTACATTGGCCAGACCATGCAGACACTGCGACAACGGATGAACGGACACCGCGCAACAATCGCCAGACAGGAGGGTTCCCTCCCAGTCGGGGAACACTTCAGCAGTCAAGGACATTCAGCCACCGATCTTCGGGTAAGCGTTCTCCAAGGCAGCCTCCGAGACACACGACAACGCAAAATCGTCGAACAGAAATTGATAGCCAAGTTCCGCACCCATGAGGACGGCCTCAACCGGGATCTTGGGTTCATGTCACGCTACACGTAACCCCACCAGCGAATAAAAGTTATCTGTTTTTAATACAACGGGTCATTCTCTGTCTTTCTCTTCCTTTCGGATGTTTCTCTCTCTCTGTCTGTCTTTTGTTCTGGCCGTTTGTATATTCGGTGGTCCTGTAGGTAACATCACTCTGTCTGAACACTTTGATTGCCTTGACAACAGGCAGTTGGAAAGATTATCTGTAATCACCAGGTATTGTTCTCTGAATATAAATGCGGTAACCTTCCATGGAATCCCACACTCGCTCACCTGACGAAGGAGAAAGCCTCCGAAAGCTTGTGATTTTTAAATAAAACAGTTGGACTATAACCTGGTGTTGTAAGATTCCTTACATTAAATTTAGCAATTGAGCTAGTATCAATTGCAGTTTGCGGAAGAGAGTTCCAAACTTCTGCCACCCTTTGTGTGTAGAAATGTTTTCTAATCTCACTCCTGAAAGGTCTGGCTATAATTTTTGAACAGTGCCCCCTACTCCTGGAATCCCCAACCAGCGGAAATAGTTTCTCTCTATCCACCCTATCCGTTCCCCTTAATATCTTATAAACTTCGATCAGATCACCCCTTAACCTTCCAAACTCGAGAGAATACAACCCTAATTTGTGTAATCTCTCCTCGTAACTTAACCCTTGAAGTCCGGGTATCATTCTAGTAAACCTACGCTGCACTCCCTCCAAGGCCAATATGTCCTTCCGAAGGTGCGGTGCCCGGATCTGCTCACAGTACTCCAGGTGCGGTCTAACCAGGGTTTTGTATAGCTGCAGCATAACTTCTGTCCCCTTGTACTCCAGTCCTCCAGATATAAAAGCCAGCATTCCATTAGCCTTATTGATTATTTTCTGCACCTGTTCATGACACTTCAATGATCTCTGTACCTGAACCCCTAAGTCCCTTTGGACATCCACAGTTTTTAACTTTTTACCATTTAGAAAGTACCCTGATGTATCCTTTTTTGATCTAAAGTGGATGACCTCACATTTGTCTACATTGAATTCCATTTGCCACAGTTTTGCCCATTCACCTAATCTATAAATATCGCTTTGTAATTTTATGTTTTCATCTACACTGCTTACATTGCCACCAATCTTTGTGTCATCGGCAAACTTAGATATGAGACTTTCTATGCCTTCATCTAAGTCGTTAATAAATATTGTGAATAATTGAGGCCCCAAGACAGATCCCTGTGGGACTCCACTGGTCACATCCTGCCAATGTGAATACTTACCCATTATCCCTACTCTCTGTCGCCTTTCGCTCAGCCAAATTCCTGACCAAGTCCGTACTTTTCCTTCGATTCCATAGACTTCTAACTTAGCTAACAGTCTCTTATGGTGGGACCTTATCAGATGCCTTCTGGAGGTCCATATAAATAACATCCATTGACATTCCCCTGTCCACTACTTTAGTCACCTCTTCAAAAAATTCAATCAGGTTTGTCAGGCACGACCTACCTTTCACAAATCCATGCTGGCTCTCCCTGATTAACTGAAAATTCTCTGTGTTCAGTCCCTATCCTTAATTATAGACTCCAGCAATTTCCCCACAACAGATGTTAGGCTAACTGGTCTATAATTCCCCGGTTTCCCTCTCTCTCCTTTCTTAAAAAGCGGAATGACGTGTGCAATTTTCCAATCTGGAGGGACAGTTCCTGAATCTAGAGAACTTTGAAAGATTATAGTTAGGGCATCTGCAATCTGCTCACCTACTTCCTTTAACCCCTGGGATGGAAACCATCTGGTCCTGGGGATTTGTCACTCTTTGGTGCTATTATTTTCTTCATTACTGTTGCTTTACTTATGTTAATTTTATCGAGTCCCTGTCCCCGATTCAATATTAGTTTTCTTGGGATTTCCAGCATGCTATCCTCTTTTTCTACTGTAAATACTGACGCAAAGTAATTATTCAACATGTCTGCCACTTCCCCATTGTCAATGACAATATCCCCACTTTCAGTTTTTAAGGGGCCAACACTGCTCCTGACCACCCTCTTTTTCCTAATATAACTATGAAAGTTCTTCGTATTGGTTTTGATATCCCTTGCAAGTTTCTTTTCATACTTTTTTTTTAGCTCTTACTATCTGTTTTGTGACCCTTTGTTGACCTTTGTATCTTTCCCATTCGCCAGGATCTGCGCTATTTTTTGCCTTTTTGTATGCCTTTTCCTTATGTCTTATACTGTCCCTTACCTCTTTAGTTGTCCATGGCTGTTTTTTTTGGCAAGTAGAGTTCTTGCCCCTCGGGTATAAACCAGTGTCTGCTGGCTGTTTGCTGGAGCAATCCAAATCTATCCCTCTGCTCTGCTGTCTCTCCAGAGCCACGTATCTTCCTCTAGTTCAAATATTTATCCACTTTCCATTAAAAGATTCATTGGTTGTATCAAATGCTCCATGAGACGAGGCATTTCACCTTCAACTACCTCTTGTCCCACCAGTGTAGTAATTCCAATTGGCTTGGGTGTTTGGGGTTCCAACTTTAAGTAATAGTGGTGGTTTCCCTTTCCACCAATTACATCCCTTTCCATGGCTGCTGTCTTGAGGCCGAAACAGACTGTTCGTATCCTTAGCTTCCGATTTGACCCGGAGTTCAGCTTCCGACCCCATATCCGCTCCATCACCAAGACCACCTACTTCGACCTCCGTAACATCACCCATCTCCACTTCTGCGTGAGCTCATCTGCTCCCCATCCACCACCTTAAACACCTATTGGCACCCCATCACCACCTTAAACATTCACTCCCTCCACCACCTGCGCACCGTGGATGCAGTGTGTACCATCTACAGGATGCACTGCCGCAACTCGCCAAGGCACCTTCGACAGCACCTCCCAAACCCGCGACCTCTACCACCAAGAAGGACAAGGACAAGAGCAGCAGGCGCATGAGAACACCACCACCTGCACGTTCCCCTCCAAGTCACACACCATCCTGACTTGGAAATATATCGCCGTTCCTTCACCGTCGCTGGGTCAAAATCCTGGAACTCCCTTCCTAACAGCACTGTGGGAGAACCTTCACCACACGGACTGCAGCAGTTCAAGAAGGCAGCTCACCACCACCTTCTCAAGAGCAATTAGGGATGGGCAATAAATGCTGGCCTTGCCAGCGACGCCCACACCCCATGAATGAATTTTTTAAAAATCTGTTGCTGAAACCCTCATCCATGTCTTTGTTACCTCTGGACTCGACTATTCCAGCGCTTTCTTGTCCGCCCTGCCACCTTGTCCCCTCCCTGAACTTGAGCTCATCCAAAACTCTGCTGCCCGTATCCTAACTCACACCAAGTCCCGCTCACCCATCACCCTTGTGCTCACTGACCTACATCAGCTTCCGGTCTGGCAACGCCACAATTAAAAAAAATTCTCATCCTTGTTTTCAAATCCCTCCATGGCCTCGCCCCCTCCCTATCTCTGTAACTTCCTCCAGCCCGACAACCTTCCAAGATTTCTGTGCTCCTCCAATTCTGGCCTCCTGATTTTCACCTCTCCACCATTGGTGGCCATTCCCTCCCAAAGCCTCTCCACCTCTCTTTCCTCCTGTAAGACACTCCTTAAAACCTACCTCTTTGACCAAGCTTTTGGTCACCTGTCCTAATACCTCCTTATGTGGCTCAGTGTCAATTTTTGTTTGATAACACTCCTGTAAAGCAGCTTGGGACATTTTACTATGTTAAAGGCGCTATAGAAATGCAAGTAGTTATTTAACATTTTAATACATTTAATGCTGGCACTGACAGCGACCTGAACTTATACTGTAAATATAAATGTTGGCACAGTGCTTCTGACCGTTTGGGTTTCCCTTTTGATGTATGTTTGGTTTTTATTCCCTCTTGCCGTGCTCAAGGCTTTGTGCCAGCTTCGGCAGATGTTAACAGCAAGAGCCACTTTCAGGCTGTCATTATTCTGCCTGCGGGTAGGCTGAACACTCAGCCCACCCATACTGACCAGCAATGTGATCTTTGCATTGAAGGCCTGTGCTGACTTTACCCATCAGGGAAGATCCGCAGCTGGAAAATTCAAGTTGCAAAGCACTATGTATACACAGCTAGTTTTGTATTGCTGCCAGTCCTCTGAAGTCTGCCCCGTAATGTAAACGGACTGGATTGCACAGCACTGGGAGCCCAGGCACATGGTAAACTGATCTTTAGTCATGTTTTCTTGGTTCATATATTATGAAGTAACCAGTTTCAAGGAGATTTTGCACACAAGATAGTGCAGCAGTAAGATTTAAAGCTTAAACTGCATTACAGTGTCACTTGAGTGACTGACAACATTATAATTTCCACGGTTGTTTTAAGCTGCAGATTTTATACTGAGAACTTATTGACAGTATTTCCCTCACTGTCTGTCTAAAGCCTGTTCAGTAACGCCTCTCTTCATTACGTGTGAAGTAAATGAATATTGGTGATTTTCTGAATGTTGACTGTCAGTTGCTTGTAAGTGACCTCTGACCTCAGGTTAATCTTTCACAATGCCTAAGAGAGACGTGTCAGATGTGAGATACTGGGAGTGCCTCTGGTGCAGATCTTGCAGAGGCTGCTATTTTAGCAGGGCTTGTATTTCTTTCATTTGCTCCAGTTCAATGTTGATTTTCAGAAACTTCAATCCTTTGAGGATTGAAGACAGCCCTCAGTCTAGAAGAAAGTGGAGGAGAGTCATTTCTGTTACATAAAACTGGTTCAGGTGGTGAGTCGGTTGTGAGAATTCTGGATTCTGGGATAAATGCACTCGTGTGGTGTCTCTATCTAATCTAGAGTTAACTAGATTTAATTAAAATTTAATTAGAATGCTCTTGTCTTTTAAGCAACTACTGCTCTTGCCTGGGGGTGGGGGGGAAGCTTCTGTTTAAAAACAACATATCTCATGGTATCGCAGATCCTTTTATATATGTATTATATTTATGTTAACAACTGAGCTGAGTTTTAAATGAAAGCAGATGGAGAAGTATGCTTGCCATTTTCTAACAATGTCCTACTAGTGAGCCTGCTACATGAGTTGGAGTTCCTTAAATCTCCCAAATCTGCTATTCCTCCCTTTTTTATGTGAATTTATAGCGTATCTGTCGTCGTTTAATGGCTACTGAAAATATTCACTGGGAACTGTTGATCATGAGTGACTGCAGCACTCTTGGAGATCATACATCAAATGGCAAAAGTGGAGATGAGGAGAATTTTTCTTTGAAGTATCAAGTTATGATCTGGAATGCACTGCCTGAAAGGGTGGTGGAAACAGATTCAATAGTAACTCTTAAAAGGGAATTGGATATTTACTTAAAGGGGAAAAATTTGCAGGGCTATGGGGAATGGAGCGAGGAAATGGGACTAATTGGATAGCTCTTTCAAAGAACCGGCACAGGCACGATGGGCCGAATGGCCTCTTTCTGTGTTGTAAGATTCTATCTTTAGTATTGAATGCCCCACCCCAGAATATTCATTAATTTGGAAATGCTGCAGAATCTGAGCATCTTTATTTTTTTCAGAAAATGTCAACCTTTCTGTGATTATTTGTATCTACAGCACAGAAGGCGGCCATTCAGCCCATCTTGCCTGTGCCGGCTTTGAAAGAACTATCCAATTAGTCCCACTTCTCAGATGGATCAGTATCTGTTGGCACTATCTGTTGAGAGATAGGAATGTTCTTTCTTTTAAACAACTACTGCTCTTGCCTGTTTGGCAGGGAGGGAGCTTTTTAAAACAAATTATCTCATGGTATCACAGATCTTTTCGTATATGTAGTGTCGGATACAACAGTTTTGGGCTTCAATATGGATGAAAGATTATGATGCCCTGGCCAACGTTTTACCCTCAACCCAAATGCAAGTTCTTTCTTGCCACTTTGATTTGAGATCCTCTGCAAGAATAGCGATCTCGTGTTATTAATCAGAAGTAGTTCCGAGAGTTTCTGTCTGGGTTTTTGATGGGGAATTGATACTCCAGGGCAATGATGAAAGGTTTGATGATTTTGTACCCACTCCTCTCCCAGCTGCATGAGAAACAACAGTTAGCTGATCTTAGAGTGCAGGAGCTGCGGTGATGGAGTTGAGAAAAATCATCTTCAAGTAATGCATGTAGGAATCCAAACCTCATCATACCAGTCAGAATGGCTAGATGATTATGTTGCAGTCTTGTGGTAGTTGAATGGGACTCCTCCTCGAACCTCTTCCTCACTTTATTTCACTCACTTCCAGAGTGATTTTGGGGATACTCGGTTCTTTGATCCAACTTGAACTAATTTACATTTTAGAAAGAGAACCAATTTTGTTAATTTCCCACCTTGGTTTGCTTAACTTTTCCCCTTTCCTTTGCCCTTGTTTTTTCCCTCCTCCTACCCCAAAGGTAGGAAGGGGCGGCAGACAAGAAAACTTGGTCCAAAATTTGCCAGTCGTTCTAACTAGAAAGAGGAAGATGACAATGAGGGGGACCTCCATTCAACTATTAGTGATTAATTATCTCCCCCTGCAGATTTTCTCCCAAATGGCTCCATGTAGCTTTAAGCCTTACAAATCAGGAAGGCCCCAGATTTAATCCCTGGTCTATGCTGAGTTAGCTGATCTCAGCCTGAGCAACAATTGAGGTTTGACAGTTTACCTCACTGTCCACTGAGAGTGGTGAAAAACTAAGCCAGGGTTCCTGCTCTTGATTGCTGTCAGTAACTCATGCATTTATGTGAATGTTGGATGAGAAGAAGAGTCAACTGTAATGACCCCACAGTGGAACAGCCTGCCAACACTCACTGCCTGACTTTGCCTATGAAGAATCACACATTTAGGACACCAGAAGGCAGCTGCTGCTTGTGGAGCCGCACCCCAGCATGCTGCAGCTTCAACGAAGAGCATGGGAACTGCAAAACTACTTAGAGGGCAATACAGACCAATGCTTTCAATATATTTAACCTAAAATCTTCTCTCCTTAGGACTGTTGTGTTTGCTAATGGCTCTCTGCTGCTTACCAATGTGAAACCTCGCAGCTTTGGTGTGTACAAGTGTGTCGGTCAGGGTCCAAGAGGGAAGCCCACTGTACTGGAAGCTGCACTCCGTATGGCAGGTATGAATAAAGAGCCATATCTTCAGTGTGAATATTGAAATGTCAGCCACTATGTTCACGCGTAGTACTAGTTAGTCAGTAATGCAGATACCACCGTGCTGGAAAGTTAACCTCTTAAAGGGTAATTGTATAATGAGACCTATTGGAAAGAAAAAGTAACCCTTCCTGCAGCATGGATGAGTTCTCATCATACAGCCGGCACCATTGTTAAAGATGACTTGCCCCCATATAACTATTTCCTCTGCTTGGGGAGTCAGTGACGATATCAATGCAAAATCCTCAGAGTGAGGAGAAGGGTCAGGAGAAATTTATTTTACCGTGGATTGTTGGAGCAAGAGATGCTCTGTCACAGCACGTTGTTGAAGCAGAGAGCACTGCATATTTTGAGGGAAAATTGGATGTATATTTTAAATAGAGGAAGATACAGGAGTATGTGGAGAGATCAAGGCAGTGGGATTAGTTTTGGATTGTTCTAACAAGGCGTCAGGAGAATTGCAATTGCCTCCTTCTGTGCTGTCCATGTCTCTGGTATTGGTAGGTCTCTGTTGCTTTAAAATTCATCAGGATTTGAATGTTGAATTCAAGATGCAATAATGTCCATCTTTACAGCTATGGCATTCTATTGGTTGAAATTTGGAGCTAATTTTCAGCCAGTTAGAAGTCAAGTCTGTGTTCTCTTCCAAAATGGATGATGGGGACCCAGAAGGTTTGATTGTAGATCTAATTAAGTAGATTAAACATTTTTGACGTGAAAAACTAGAGCAGGTTAGGTGTTAGGAAAAAAAATCAAATAAAAATCTAAAAACTGAGGAAGATGGCAAACAGAGGAGAGGACAACATAAGTGGTGTTGGTATCTAATTTTAATTTTTGTTTTGTGTTTGTTATATAAGGTTAAGACTTAATGAAGCTACTCCTGGCATTTGACTAGGTTTGTGACTGGAACAATCGTGTGAGCTGAAACCTAAAGGCTTGCCTGGGGTACGGTGGCATAGTGGTTATGTTACTGGACTAGTAATCCAGAGGCCTGGACTAAAAATCCAGAGTCATGAGTTCAAATCCCACCACGGCAGCTGGCGAATTTAAATTCAATTAATTCAATTAATTAAATTCAATTAATGAAATAAAAATCTGGAATTAAAATACTAGTATCAGTAATGGTGGCCATGAAACTACCAGATTGTCATAAAAAAAAACCATCTGGTTCACTAATGTCCTTTAGGGAAGGAAACCTGCCGTCCTTACCCGGTCTGGCCTATATGTGACTCCAGACCCACAGCAATGTGGTTGATTCTTAATTGCCCTCTGAAATGGCAAGCCACTCAGTTGTAAAATCTCGCTACGAAAAGTCGTCATAAGAATAAAACCGGACGGGGTACCGGACATGACAACGGCAAACCAAGTCCAGTCGACCCCGCAAAGTCCTCCTCACTAACATCTGGGGACTTGTGCCAAAATTGGGAGAGCTGTCCCACAGACCAGTCAAGCAACAGCCTGACATAACCATACTCACAGAATCATACCTTTCAGCCAACGTCCTAGACTCTTCCATCACCATCCCTGGGTATGTCCTGTCCCACTGGCAGGACGGACCCACCAGAGGTGGCGGTACAGTGATATACAGTCAGGAGGGAGTGGCCCTGGAAGTCCTCAACATTGACTCTGGACCCCATGAAATCTCATGGCATCAGGTCAAACATGGGCAAGGAAACCTCCTGCTGATTACCACCTACCGTCCTCCCTCAGCTGATGAATCAGTCCTCCTCCATGTTGAGCACCATTTGGAGGAAGCACTGTGGGTAGCAAGGGCACAAAATGTACTCTGGGTGGGGGACTTCAATGTCCATCACCAAGAGTGGCTCGGGAGCACCACTGCTGACCGAGCTGGCCGAGTCCTGAAGGACATAGCTGCTAGACTGGGCCTGCGGCAGGTGGTGAGCGAACCAACACGAGGGAAAAACTTACTTGACCTCATCCTCACCAATCTACCTGTCGCAAATGCATCTGTCCATGACCGTATTGGTAGGAGTGACCACCGCACAGTCCTCGTGGAGATGAAATCCCGTCTTCGCACTGAGGACACCATCCAACGTGTTGTGTGGCACTACCACCGTGCTAAATGGGATAGATTCAGAACAGATCGAGCAGCTCAAAACTGGGCATCCATGTGGCACTGTGGGTCAGCAGCAGCCCCCCTTGCCCGCCGCCGGCTTCCCCCCTTGCCCGCCGCCGGCTTCCCCCCTTCCCCTGCTCACGGGTGGCCTCCTGGTTCTTGGAACTTCTCACACAACAGCTGCTGGCGCAAAACCACAATTAAAGATTCTCAATTACAGGATACCCAACCTTTATAAGGTTAATCCATTAAGATTTTTAGATGTCGCATGACCAGATGTAGCGTGACGAGACGATCAGGAATGCCTCCAACCAGAGTTGACATCCCTACTCCACCAGTACTGACGAGTTGCTGACACCCACCCCCCAGCACTTCAAACATTTGCAGCTGCAGCACATGGAGGGAAGGGATCCCAGTCAGGGTTCTGCAGGACATTAATTTCCCACCCCCGCCCGTCTCAATTTGGCTGGGATCTCCGAGGCACTCCGACCCTACAGCAGCCACCTTGTCCTGTGCAGGCTGCCAAAGCAGCAAATCCCAGGATCAGGACATCCCACCCTCAATGGAAATGGACCCCGGGATGGCAATGAACTGGGAAACCCAACAAACAGAAAATTAACTGAAATCACATACCGCTGGCAGGGCTCCAGAATGAGCCACGATCCCAGGTGAGGGTGAGAAAAAGAAGGAACACTGTAGGAGATACAGCCAATCCCGGGATATTTGGCTCATTCGATTTACAATAACCATTTTGAAAATAAGGATACCTGTTGCAAGTCGCTTAGGTATCCCTAATTTACAGGTTTCACAGTATTCCATCACACTCCTGACTTGTACGTTATAGGTGGTGAAGAGGCTTTGGAGAGTCAGGAGGTGAGCCATCTGCCACAGAATACCCAGCCTCTGACCTGTTCTAGTCATTTATGTGGCTAGTCCAGTTGAGTTTCTGGTCAAAGGTGACCCTCGGCTGTTAATGGTGGGACACTCACTGGTAATGCCATTGAATGTTGTGGGGAGATGGTTATAGTCTGGCACTTGTATGGCACAGATGTTAATTGCCACTGGGCTGGGTGTGCCTTTGTCGTGATTCAATGCTTATGTCGCAGTCGAATAGTCTGTCGAGTTTTATTCTTGGTTTTCTTTTTAGCGGTTTGATACAACTGAGTGGCTTGCTAGGCCACTTCAGAGCGCAGTTACGAGTCATCAAGTTGGTGTGGCACTGGAGTTACATATAGGCCAGACCTGGTAAGGATGGCAGATTTCCTTCCCGAAGGACATTGGTGAATCAGTTGCAAAAATACTCAATGTTTGCATTGTATGGTGGGGGGAAATGTAGTCACTTGTACTGCTGGTTATTGTGTAGAATCGGAAAATAAAACAGGCCATTTATCAAGGAATTTCAGATTGTAATCTTTATGGTTTTTTAACCCAGTGCATTTTACAAAGCAGGGTGGGCCTTCACAGGGAAAACCATCTGAAATAATAATTGAACAGTCCCATTGAGGAAAGAATCTGAGTCTTCTCAGTTTGCCTTGATTATTGAACTGGCTTTGGCCATGGAAGTTCTTGTTGGTGAGTTGTGTGAGCTCTAATTGCTTTATAGTGATTTAACTGCTGATGTGGGAAATTAAAAAATTAGTATTAATGAAGACAATGTGTGAATCTTAAAAAAAAAAAGCATTTCAAGACTAGATCCAATCGTGTCCTTGGATGCTGTCTTTTTGGATGCCGCAGTTACGCAAATAAAGCTTGTCACACAATGAAGTAAAAGAGCAAATGGTCATCTTTAACAAACTGGAGTCGAGCAGAAAATGTAGGTACTACTGCCATCTATTGAATATAGAATGTTAACAAATGCTTGAATTACTGAATTCCAAAACACCTCCAGTGTAGCTTTGGGTAGAAGTTTCCTGTGAACACAGATCCTACCATAAGGAGGGAGGGAAATGTAGATTCAAAAGTAAGTGGAAAATGTTGAGCTGATTCTGAAACCATTTTTTTAAAATTTAGAAATCGAAGATATGCTGTCGTTCAGTCCAAAAGTTTTCATCGCTAATACCAAGCAGCATGTTGAATGCCCACCACCAAGAGGACTGCCTCTGCCTGTTGTGTCATGGTATAGGGGCAGTGCACAAGTTCCAACTGAAGGGCGTGTCTACCAGGCTGGCAATGAGCTGGTCTTCAATGAGACTGCAGAAGAGGATTCTGGGATTTACACCTGTCATGCTAGAAACAAAGCTGGAGAGAAGACCAGGGAGCTGAGCATCACTGTGGCAAGTAAGAAGCAGTTGCTCAATTAAAGAAAAATAAAGAACTTGCATTTCTATTGTACATTTCACATTCTCAGGAAAGCATTCACAGCCAATGAATTACTTTTAAAGTGTAAAACATAGAAAATAAAAAAATTACAGCACTGAAGGAGGCCATTCAGCCCATCAGGTCAGTGCAGGTCGAAAAAGAGCCACCCAGCCGAACCCCACTTTCCAGCACTTGGTCCGTAGCCTTGTAGGTTACAGCACTTCAAGTGCACATCCAAGTACTTTCTAAATGAGTTGAGGGTTTCTGCCTCTACCACCCTTTCAGGCAGTGAGTTCCAGACCCCCACATCCTCTGGGTGAAAAAAATTCTCCTCCTGTCTAATCCTTCCACCAATTACTTTGAATCTATGCCCTCTGGTTATTGACCTCTTTGCTAAGGGAAATAGGTCCTGCCTATCCACTCTATCTAGGCCCATCATAACTTTATACACCTCAATTAAATCACCCCTCAGCATCCTTTGTTCCAAAGAAAACTACCCCAGCCTATCCAGTCTTTCCTCATAGCTAAAATTCTCCAGACCAGGCAACATCCTTGTAAATCTCCTCTCCAGTGCAATCATATCTTTCCTGTAATGTGACCAGAACTGTATGCAGTACTCAAGCTGTGGCTTAACTGGTATTTTATACAGTTCTAGCATAAGCTCCCTGCTCTTATATTCTATGCCTCAGTTAATAAAGGAAAGAAATAAAGTCAATATTACAGCCCATTTGCACACCTCAAGGTTCCACTAACAGCAAGTGTTTGCTAGGGGGAGTGTTTGCTAGTGCTGTTGGGGAGGGTTTAAACTAAAGTGGCAGGGGGATGGGAATCGATGCAGGAAGTCAGTGGGAAGTAAAGTGGTGACAGAAACAAAAGGCAGTAAGGGAGAGTGTACAAAACATGACCGGATAAATGGTCTGAGAAAGCACGGCAAAGACCAAGGGAAGTCTAGATTAAACTGCATTTATTTCAATGCAAGAAGTCTGATGGGCAAGGCAGATGAACTCAGGGCATGGATGGGTACATGGGACTGGGATGTTATAGCTATTACTGAAACATGGCTAAGGGAGGGGCAGGACTGGCAGCTAAATATTCCAGGGTACAGATGCTATAGGAAAGATAGAGCAGCAGGTAAGAGAGGAGGGGGAGATGTGTTCTTGATTAGGGAGAACATCACGGCAGTAGTGAGAGAGGATATATCCGAGGGTTCGTCCACGGAGTCTATATGGGTAGAACTGAAAAATAAGAAAGGAGAGATCACGTTGATAGGATTGTACTACAGACCCCCAAATAGTCAATGGGAAATTGAGGAGCAAATATGTAAGGAGATTACAGACAGCTGCAAGAAAAATAGGGTGGTAATAGTAGGGGACTTTAACTTTCCCAACATTGACTGGGACAGCCATAGCATTAGGGGCTTGGATGGAGAGAAATTTGTTGAGTGTATTCAGGAGGAATTTCTCATTCAGTAAGTGGATGGCCCGACTAGAGAGGGGGCAAAACTTGACCTCCTCTTGGGAAATAAGGAAGGGCAGGTGACAGAAGTGTTAGTGAGGGATCACTTTGGGACCAGTGATCATAATTCCATTTGTTTTAAGATAGCTATGGAGAAGGATAGGTCTGGCCCAAAAGTTAAAATTCTAAATTGGGGAAAGGCCAATTTTGATGGTATTAGACAGGAACTTTCAGAAGTTGATTGGGAGAGTCTGTTGGCAGGCAAAGGGACGTCTGGTAAGTGGGAGTCCTTCAAAAATGTGTTAACCAGGGTTCAGGGTAAGCACATTCTTTATAAAGTAAAGGGCAAGGCTGGTAGAAGTAGGGAACCTTGGATGACTCGGGAGATTGAGGCCCTAGTCAGAAAGAAGGAGGCGGCATATGACATGCATAGGCAGCTGGGATCAAGTGGATCCCATGAAGAGTATAGAGATTGCCGGAGTAGAGTTAAGAGAGAAATCAGGAGGGCAAAAAGGGGACATGAGATTGCTTTGGCAGATAAGGCAAAGGTGAATCCAAAGAGCTTCTACAAATACATAAAGGGCAAAAGAGTAACTAGGGAGAAAGTAGGGCCTCTGAAGAATCAACAAGGTCATCTATGTGCGGAACCACAAGAGATGGGTGAGATCCTAAATGAATATTTCGCATCGGTATTTACGGTTGAGAAAGGCATGGATGTTAGGGAACTTGGGGAAATAAATAGTGATGTCTTGAGGAGTGTACATATTACAGAGAGGGAGGTGCTGGAAGTCTTAACGCGCATCAAGGTAGATAAATCTTCGGGACCTGATGAAATGTATCCCAGGACGTTATGGGAGGTTAGGGAGGAAATTGCGGGTCCCCTAGCAGAGATATTTGAATCATCCACCGCTACAGGTGAGGTGCCTGAAGATTGGAGGGTAGCAAATGTTGTGCCTTTGTTTAAGAAGGGCAGCAGGGAAAAGCCTGGGAACTACAGACCGGTGAGCCTGACATCTGTCGTGGGTAAGTTGTTAGAGGGTATTCTGAGAGACAGGATCTACGGGCATTTGGAGAGGCAGGGACTGATTAGGAACAGTCAGCATGGTTTTGTGAGAGGAAAATCATGTCTCACAAATTTGATTGAGTTTTTTGAAGGGTTAACCAAGAAGATAGATGAGGGCTGTGCAGTCGACGTGGTCTACATGGACTTTAGCAAAGCCTTTGACAAGGTACCGCATGGTAGGTTGTTACAAAGGTTAAATCTCACGGGATCCAAGGTGAGGTAGCCAATTGGATACAACATTGGCTTGACGACAGAAGACAGAGGGTGGGTGTAGAGGGTTGTTTTTCAAATTGGAGGCCTGTGACCAGCGGTGTGCCTCAGGGATCGGTGCTGGGTCCGCTGTTATTTGTTATTTATATTGATGATTTGGATGAGAATTTAGGAGGTAAGTTTGCAGATGACACCAAGATTGGTGGCATCGTGGACGGTGAAGAAGGTTATCTAGGATTGCAACGGGATCTTGATAAATTGGGCCGGTGGGCCGATGAATGGCAGATGGAGTTTAATTTAGATAAATGTGAGGTGATGCATTTTGGTAGATCGAATCGGGCCAGGACCTACTCCGTTAATGGTAGGGCGTTGGGGAGAGTTATAGAACAAAGAGATCTAGGAGTACAGGTTCATAGCTCCTTGAAAGTGGAGTCACAGGTGGATAGGGTGGTGAAGAAGGCATTCAGCTTGCTTGGTTTCATTGGTCAGAACATTGAATACAGGAGTTGGGATGTCTTGTTGAAGTTGTACAACACATTAGTAAGGCCACACTTGGAATACTGTGTACAGTTCTGGTCACCCTATTATAGAAAGGATATTATTAAACTAGAAAGAGTGCAGAAAAGATTTACTAGGATGCTGCCGGGACTTGATGGTTTGACTTATAGGGAGAGGTTAGATAGACTGGGACTTTTTTCCCTGGAGAGTAGGAGGTTGAGGGGTGATCTTATAGAAGTCTATAAAATAATGAGGGGCATAGATAAGGTAGATAGTCAAAATCTTTTCCCAAAGGTAGGGGAGTCTATAACGAGGGGGCATAGATATAAGGTGAGAGGGGAGAGATACAAAAGGGTCCAGAGGGGCAATTTTTTCACTCAAAGGGTGGTGAGTGTCTGGAACGAGCTGCCAGAGGCAGTAGTAGAGGCGGGTACAATTTTGTCTTTTAAAAAGCATTTGGACAGTTACATGGGTAAGATAGGTATAGAGGGATATGGGCCAAGTGCAGGCAATTGGGACTAGCTTAGTGGTATAAACTGGGCGACATGGACATGTTGGGCCGAAGGGCCTGTTTCCATGTTGTAAACTTCTATGATTCTATGATTCTAGATAACGGACTAGTTTATCTGTTTTTGAAGGTTTTGGTTGAGAGATAAATGTTGGTTAGGATACTGGAGAAACCATCAAGTATTTTCACACATATATAGTGATAAAGCTGTGCAGAATATAAGGATGGGTGGCTTAGCAAGGTGAAGCCTCTGCCCATGATTCTCAAGCCAGGTACCAGCAGGTAAATTAGCACTTTCTCTTTCAGCTGCCACTTCGCCCAGTCAGTTCAGCTGAGGTCAAGAACTCAGCAACCATATGGAACTCACCAACGATAATCTTCAACCCTGCTCCCCTTCAGAAAGTGCCCTCGGTTTAATGTCTCATCCAAAATACAGCAACTCCAACAATGCAGCACACGCTCACATTTCAGGGATTGAAAGAAACGAAAGAACTTGTGTTTATATAATGCCTTTCTTGTCCTCTTTTGCACCCAATGAATCATTTTTGAATTGTACTAACTGTCACACAGGGAAACATGGCAGCTAATTTGGCAACAGATTCCACAAACAGCAAATAAGATATATAACCATAAACTGTTTTGTTGTACTTGGTTGAGGGATGGATGTTGACCAGGACACTGGGAGAACTCCCCTGCTCTTGAATAGTGCCATAAGATTGTTAATGTCCCCCTGAGCAGGCAGGTGAGATCTTGGTTTAACGTCTCATCTGAAAGAAGGTTCCTATGACAACACAGCACTGCCTCAGCACTGCACTGAAGTATCCACCTCAGATTGTGTGTCCTGCAGTGGGTTTAAACCTGCAACTTGGATTCAGACAAGAATGCCAAGCTGACACTTGTAACGGGAATAACTAATTTGTGTTTTTGGGCCAGTTACTGGGGGCATTAAACTCTGGGGCTGAGGGGGAAAATCAACTGATTTTTAAAAATTCGTTCATGGGACGTGGGCGTCGCTGGCGAGGCCGGCATTTATTGCCCATCCCTAATTGTCCTTGAGAAGGTGGTGGTGAGCCGCCTTCTTGAACCGCTGCAGTCCGTGTGGTGAAGGTTCTCCCACAGGGCTGTTAGGAAGGGAGTTCCAGGATTTTGACCCAGTGACGATGAAGGAACGGCGGTATATTTCCAAGTCGGGATGGTGTGTGACTTGGAGGGGAACGTGCAGGTGGTGTTGTTCCCATGTACCTGCTGCTCTTGTCCTTCTAGTGGTAGAGGTCGTGGGTTTGGGAGGTGCTGTCGAAGAAGCCTTGGCGAGTTGCTGCAGTGCATCCTGTGGATGGTAAACACTGCAGCCACTGTGCGCCGGCGGTGAAGGGAGGTGAATGTTTAGGGTGGTGGATGGGGTGCCAATCAAGCGGGCTGCTTTGTCCTGGATGGCGTCGAGCTTCTTGAGTGTTGTTGGAGCTGCACTCATCCAAGCAAGAGGAGAGTATTCCATCACACTCCTGACTTGTGCCTTGTAGATGGTAGAAAGGCTTTGGGGAGTCAGGAGGTGAGTCACTAGCCACAGAATACCCAGCCTCTGACCTGCTGTTGTAGCCACAGTATTTATATGGCTGGTCCAGTTAAGTTTCTGGTCAATGGTGACCCCCAGGATGTTGATGGTGGGGGATTCGGCAATGGTGATGCCTTTGAATGTCAAGGGGAGGTGGTTAGATTCTCTCTTGTTGGAGATGGTCATTGCCTGGCACTTGTCTGGCACGAATGTTACTTGCCACTTATGAGCCCAAGCCTGGATGTTGTCCAGGTCTTGCTCCATGCGGGCTCGGCCTGCTTCATTATTTGAGGGGTTGTGAATGGAACTGAACACTGCAATCATTAGCGAACATCCCCATTTCTGACCTTATAAGAACATAAGAACATAAGAAATTGGAGCAGGAGTAGGCCAATCGGCCCCTCGAGCCTGCTCCGCCATTCAATAAGATCATGGCTGATCTGATCCCAACCACAAATCTAAAGAACACAAGAAGTCGGAGCAGGACCCGGCCACATAGCCCCTGGGCCCTCTCCGCCACCCACAGGGCATTGACCGATCCGAACTCAGCTTCATGTCCAATTTCCTGCCCGCTCCCCATAACCCCTAATTCCCTTTACTTCTAGGAAACTGTCTATTATGATGGAGGGAAGGTCATTGATGAAGCTGCTGAAGATGGTTGGGCCTAGGACACTGCCCTGAGGAACTCCTGCAGCAATGCCCTGGGGCTGAGATGATTGGCCTCCAACAACCACTACCATCTTCCTTTGTGCTCGGTATGACACCAGCCACTGGAGTGTTTTCCCCCTGATTCCCATTGATTTCAATTTTACTCGGGCTCCTTGATGCCACACTCGGTCAAATGCAGCCTTGATGTCAAGGGCAGTCACTCTAACCTCACCTCTGGAATTCAGCTCTTTTGTCCATGTTTGGACCAACGCTGTAATGAGGTCTGGAGCCGAGTGGTCCTGGCGGAACCCGAACTGAGCATCAGTGAGCAGGTTATTGGTGAGTAAGTGCCGCTTGATAGCACTGTCGATGACACCTTCCATCATTTTGCTGATGAGTTGGCTGATGGGGCGGTAATTGGTCGGATTGGATTTGTCCTGCTTTTCGTGGACAGGACATACCTGGGCAATTTTGCACATTGTCGGGTAGATGCCAGTGTTGTAGCTGTACTGGAACAGCTTGGCTAGAGGCACAGCTAGTTCTGGAGCACAAGTCTTCAGCACTACAGCCGGGATGTTGTCGGGGCCCAGAGCCTTTGCTGTATTCAGTGCACTCAGCCGTTTCTTGATATCACGTGGAGTGAATCGAATTGGCTGAAAACTGGCTTCTATGATGGTGGGGATATCGGGAGGAGGCCGAGATGGATCATCCACTCAGCACTTCTGGCTGAAGATGGTTGCAAATGCTTCAGCCTTGTCTTGTGCTGGACTCCTCCATCATTGAGGATGGGGATGTTTGCAGAGCTTCCTCCTCCTGTTAGTTGTTTAATTGTCCACCACCATTCACGACTGGATGTGGCAGGACTGCAGAGCTTTGATCTGATCCGTTGGTTGTGGAACCGCTTAGCTCTGTCTATAGCATGTTGCTTCTGCTGTTTAGCATGCATATAGTCCTGAGTTGTAGCAATCTCAGAACTACATGCATAATTTCCCTTATTTGATTGCTATCCAATCCCTCCCTGTTAAAATATGTACGTGTGCACATTGAGTGAGGACTGAACTGGGCTTAGCTGTGATGGCCCAAACCTTCGACAAGCAGTCATTGTTATGTTGACTCACGCATGAAGAATCGAGGTACTGGACAGCTGCCAGTGCCGACAGGACCATAGCTGTTAAGGAGTCGACACATAAGAACAGAAGGACATAAGAAATAGAAGCAGGAGGAGGCCATACGACACCTCGAGCCTGCTGCGCCATTCATAGCTGATCTTCAACCTCAATTCCACTTTGCTGTCTGACACCTTCAGAGGAAGAAATAAATCGGACTCCTTGATTACTGTTTGGACACTTTTAAGCTCTGCCCTCCATTACTACAGATTCCTTTTTTTCTGATGGGCAAGTAGAAACTGGAGCCTTCCTGTTACTGTTACCATTGGGTTCCCTTTCAGGAGCTTATGAACACGTGCCCCTGTCTTGTTCTGAAAATTGATGCTGGAACTTCATAATGAATACTGTTAACAGTAACTTTCTCCCTTTAGCTTTTCCCCTCCAATTTTTCTCCCATACCTATCCCTCTCCCCTGACCTGAAGCACTCATGCTGGATTCAGTTCCAGAAGTGCCCACTGCTTTGCCCAAGGGGCCATTTTTCATGTGTGAGCCTGGATGATGAGTCTCAGCAAGCTATTCCTGCCAGGCCATCACAACTGATCTGAACGTCCTTAACTTATGTCAGTGTATGCAATTTTAGAAAGGATCCCTGGGAAAGCGATCAGATGCTGGAAATGTGCCAGAGTTTGTTTTTTCCCTCTCCCCCCTTTCTAGCATGGAGTCCTAGAGTATAGTGCCTCCTATTACCACCCACAGCAAATAGCAGTGATCGAACGTGGAACCTCTGATCTGTGTGGCTTAGTGCCACACTTCATGGTACATTTACCAACTGAGCCATCAGGGGAGTGCGGTTTGACTTTAACAGCTTGATGGAATCCTGTTTTATTTCCTTTCAATATCATTTTAAAACAAGACAAATAATAGTCTTTTGTTAATGATCTGGAAAGCTCATTCTGTCCTTAAAGTGTAGTGGAATAGACATGTTTGGTTTTACAAATTTATTCTTGTACATTCTTCTTTCCACTCACAGCAATCCCAGAGTGGGTGGTCAGGCCAACAGACTGTCAGCTCGATGAAGGGAAGCCAGGATTCTTGCACTGTAGCACCCGGGCCACCCCAACTCCCACTGTCACTTGGTTCCGGAACATTGTGGACATTTCTGGTGTAAGTATGTCACTGATGGTTGGAGGCATCGATGTGGTTTATATGTGGCTCACATTGGCGAAAGAGGCGTCAATATAAATGTTTATCCTCCCTTCTGAAGACAATAATTCATGTTCAGATATGGTTCCATGAGCAACAGCCACACTTCTGCATTTCACCTGAGGAGCCATTTTTCAAGTATGAATCCTGGCTGTTGACAGGCTATTCAACCAGAGGGAGCATCTCAGCTGAGTCCTGTTGTTTTTCCTGTTCAGTGTTTGCGCATATGCGCTTTGAGCAGGGATTACTGAATTTGCAGTTAGGAGCTCTGGATGATTTTCTGCTCCTCCCTTACTCAGGAATACTGAGGCCAATTGTAGCGCCACTATCGCAGTCTTGGCTGATATCAGCTAACAGCACATATGGAGCATTAGATGGTTTTTGTTCAATGGCAACAATTTAATTTATGGAATAACAATGTTAGGTTTCACTTTTAACCTTGCTTTAGTAAGGAGTCGTACAACACCAGGTTATAATCCAACAGCTTTATTTGAAATCACAAGCTTTCGGAGCTTTGCTCCTTCGTCAGGTGAGTGAAGGGTTCCATAAAGGCACAGCATATATAGTCAGAGAACAATGCCTGGTGATTACACATCTTTCCAACTGCCCGTTATCACACCTCGGCAGAGAGATACTCACAGCAATCAAAGGAGTGAATGGTGTTCAGACAGGTTAGTCAGGGAAACATTACATCCAAGAATATTGAATATACAAGGGGTCAGATCACAAAGACAGAGAGAGAGAGACCAGTTGTATTAAAAACAGATAACTTTTTTTCGCTGGTGGGGTTACATGTAGCGTGACATGAACCCAAGATCCCGGTTGAGGCCGTCCTCATGGGTGCGGAACTTGGCTATCAATTTCTGCTCGACGATTTTGCGTTGTCGTGTGTCTCGAAGGCCGCCTTGGAGAACACTTACCCGAAGATCGGTGGCTGAATGTCCTTGACTGCAGGAGCAAAGCTCCGAAAGCTTGTGATTTCAAATAAAGCTGTTGAACTATAACCTGGTGTTGTACGACTCCTTACATTTGTCCACTCCAGTCCATCACCGGCATCTCCACATCCTTGCTTTAGTAGTGAGCCCTACGTGGACAGCACTGCATTATGGCATTTCAGCAGAGTCTTTAGTATAACTGCCTCTTAACAATTTAAAGAAAGAAAGAACTTGCATTTATATAGTGCCTTCACGACCTCAGTCCCAGTTGCTTTACAGCCAATGAAGTACTTTTGAAGTGTTGTCACTGTTGTAATGTAGGCAGTGCAGCCAATTTGCACACAGAAAGGATCCACAAACCAGATAATCTGTTTTTCGGTGTTGATTGAGGGATAAATAGTGGCTAGGACACCGAGAAGAACTCCCCTGCTCTTCGAATAGTGCCATGGCACCTCAGACAGTGCAGCATTTTGTGTTCAAGTCTCTGGAGTGGGCCTTGAACCCTCAACCTTCTGACTCAGAGGCAAGAGTGCTACCACTGAGCCACAGCTGATACCTAAAGTAAATGTTAATGTTTTATTGTCAAAGTGCTTTTGTACAGTCATGAAGCAGCTGAATCAAATGTTAACCTGAAAAGGGTTGCCCCCAAGGGGTATGTTGCTGAGTCATCAACTGTTGGGTCTGTTGAACTCTCAACTATAGAAACAAAAGCTGGTAGAACCTGAATCCACATTTACCTTTGTTCACTGGTGCCACATAGTGGAGCAACTTTCTCGAACAGCAACTAGTCAGATTGCATAGTAGATGGAAGGGTCAAAAACACTTTCAATGACTAATGCTAATTGGTATTGTAGCAAGTATATTCTTGCAAGATATACTCATCCATCACTTGTGCGCATGTAACACCTGTGGTAGTGTTCAAGCACCAATACACTTCCAGTGAAACCAATTAATATTAACCATTCAAAGTGACTAATTGAACATTACTTACAGAAAGTTTCCCAACTGCTTAGTTTCAGGTGCTGGTGTCATACTGCTGGTGAGAACTGGACATGCAGGTACTAGAGAAAAGGATTAGGTTTCTGGAACAGAACAAGATGTTTAGATTTCCACCTGTTTTATGTACATCCTGTTTGAGTGTTCTCATCAAATTATTACTCTGGACTAAGCATGCTGCTGGCTTCATTTTGTAATTAGAAAGGAAGTCTTAAAATTCTGACATTCTTTAGAGAAAATGACAAAATTCATTTGAAGCTTGAACTACATGGTGATATATTTCATCCACGGTTGTATATATGATATCTTATTGCTTTCTGGTATAATATTTTAGAAAATCATGTATAGATGCAGATGAGGGAGGCCATTTAGCCCATGTTCGCTCATCCACTTAAAATGAAAAACATACAATCTTCCATCATGTCACCTAATTGTTTATTTCACTACACTTCACTACATTACCAGGAAGTTTTTGTCATTCTTTGTGTGACATAGTCCTTCCTGACCTGTCCTATACTTTTCATTCATTTTGACTATTGCCCCTTGTTCCAGCATCCTTGCTCCAGATTAATCTAATGTACCAATTAAGATCTTTATACTTTTATAAACTGCCCTCTTAGTCGCCTCCCTTCACTGATAAAGGGCCTCATTTTCTCCAGTCTGTCCTTGTAGCTCAGTCGTTCGACAGGATGGCGCATTCTCTTGGCTTTTCTCTGCACTGCCCAACTTGAATGTTTCCCTCATGCCTTGATGACCAAAACTGAACTCCCTTCGTGAGGTGCAGTTTGACCAGGACGCTACTGTTTTAACATGACATCCTCCAACTTATATTCAACTGATTTAAGCATTTCATTTGTTGCCGTGCTCTCTATGGTGGTGTGTACATCCTCAGTGAGCCCACAGGGCTCAATGTGGCAAACATGATGTCCAATTTATTGCCTTAAAATGCTATTCGGTACTTGAAGGTCGAGCTTTTTTTTCTTCTAGTCATCATATGTGAATCCTAGACTGTGAGTGTTGGTAGGCCGTTCAAATGTAGAGTCCATTGTACTCGAGCCCGATTCCTGTCCTTACCCAACTCCAGTACCACACTATGTGGTTGACTGTTAATGCCCTCTGAAGTAGCCTAGCTAGCCACTCATTTGTAAACTCAAGAAGCACCACCACCTCAGAGCTAGGCAATGCAATTTAACTTATCTAGGTTCACCTCACCTCATGAAGCGCAACTTCACAAATGAACTGAAATAAAATTGCAGCTAGGATATTGCGTATACCAAAGCAACTTTTCCATTCAACAGGCTTTAATGTTGACACGTTAACCATCTTCCACCCACCCCCCCCCCCCACCCCCAAGCTAGCTGAAGCCCAATTTTTAAATCATAATTCCTCTGTCTGAGGTCATTTAGGAAAAAAATACAGAAATGTTCTTTATTTGACACAGGATGTAGGCTGTACTATTTTTATTGTTTAGCCTGTGGCTACCAGACTGCTGTGATTTCAGTGGCTCCTGATTGTCATGATTAATTTGCAGGACAGTCGGTTTGAGGTGTTTGACAATGGAACTCTGCGTATTAATAATGTGGAGGTGTACGATGGAACTCTGTACAAATGTCAAAGCAGCACTCCAGCAGGGTACATCGAGGGATATGCACGTGTCCAAGTCCTAGGTAAGTGCAGGCATTCATTCACTGCAGGTAGCTAACTTGGATGATTTTGATTTTGATTTCTAACAATCTCTGAATTGGTTAAATTCAGTCATTTTGTTTTGAGTATGAATTCAGTAGTAAAGATATTCTGTACAAGGTAAATCCCACACCAGTTCTGCTGCAGAACTAGACTGAACAGAAAACCCCAAACCTGGACATCATGGAGCTGTTCCCCAGATATGAAGATCCTACTCTTAAAATTGAAGAGCCCCATAGCAGTGGTGTTCGAGAGATATAAAAACACACATTGATTTATTAGCTAATTTTCTCTTCCTACATGGGACTTATCCAAAGCTCTATCAGCCATTCGCTGATACGCAAACAATTGAGCCCCCTGCAGGCCACAAGCCTACCTAACAGCTATGCAGGGTGTACATATGATTCTTCATATTTGGACTTCCTTCCCTAAAAGGAGTTCTAGGCAGAAAGGATCTGTGGAACACTCATGATAAGGGATTGGAACCGTCAGCAAGATCTAAGCTATGAAGCAATGAGGCCTCGAGACGTGATACTGAAGTCTATTCTACAAGGTAGAGGGAAGGCCAAAGGAGATACCGGCAAAGAATGAACAAACTTGCATTGATATAGCGCTTTTCACAACCTCCGGACGTCCAAATGCACTTCAGTCAGTGAAATACTTTTGAAGTGTAGTCACTGTTGTAATGTAGGGAAATATGGCATCCAATCTGTGCACAGCAAGGTCCCACAAACAGCAATGAGATAAATGATCACTTAATCTGTTTTTAGTGATGGTTAAGGGATAAATGTTGGCCAGGACACAGAACACCCCTGCTCTTCAAAATAGTGCCATGGGATGTTTTACCTCAACGTCTCATCTGACAGTGCAGCACTCATTTAGGACTACACTGCAGTGTCAACCGAGATTATGTGTTCAAGTCTCTGGAGTGGGGCTTGAACCCACAACAGCAACAACAACTTGCATTTATATAGCGCCTTTAACATAGTAAAATGTCCCAAGGTGCTTCACAGGAGCGATTTTCAAACAAAATTTGACACCGAGCCACGTAAGGAGATATTGGGACAGGTGACCAAAAGCTTGGTCAAAGCGATAGGTTTAAAGGAGGAGAGAGAGCTGGAGAGGTTTAGGGAGGCAATTCCTGGTACCATTCTAGTGAATCTCCTCTACCCTTCTGCACTCTCTCTAAGGTCTTGACATCTTTCTTTAAGTGTGGTATGCAGAATTGGCCACAGTACTCCAGCTGGGGCCTAACCAATGCTTTATAAAGGTTTAGCATGACATCCTTGCTTTTATACTCTGTGCCTCTATTTATAAAGCTAATGATCCCAAATGCCTTTTTAACAGCATTCCCAACTTGTCCTGTCATCTTCGAAGACTTGTGTACGTGCACCCACAGGTCTCTCTGTTCTTGCACCCCCTTTAAAATTGTACCATTTCCTTTATATTGCTTCTCCACATTCTTCCTACCAAAATGAATCACTTCAAACTTCTCTGCGTTAAATTTCATCTGTGCCATGTGTCTGCCATTTCACCAGTCTGTCTACATTCTCCTGAAGTCTGTTACTATCCTCCTCACTGTTTACTATATTTCCGAGTTTCATGTCATCTGCAAACTTTGAAGTGATGCCCTATATACCCACATCCAGGTCATTTATATCTATATATCTAATCTCAAAAAGAGCAGTGGTCCCAACACTGACCCCTGGGGGACACTATGGCACACTTCCCTCTAATTTGAAAAACAACTTTTTACAACAAAATCAAGATGTTTTTCCATTTTTCTTCTGCTTATACAGCCAAGGATCCCGTACCATTACCATTTTTTAAAAAAAGTTTCAAGTAGCAGTAACATCATTCATTTGCAGGTTAGGGAAATAATCAGTGCCTTCCTCACTGGTTGCTTTTGAGGGGTTGTGGCAATTTTAATTTCTTCTCAATAGACATGAGTTCATGACACGAAACTGCAAGTGAGATATGCAGTCATTCAACAGCCACCAACAGACTGAAATTGAAGCAGTGGTGTTCCTGAATAAATAAATTTATAATTCACAATGTTCTGCCATTGAAAATCTGAACTTTGGAACAGTGCAAAACGCAGGCTTTTGTTAGATTCACTCATTTTGGTTTGAAAATGAGACCCGTTTTTATTTCTGTGTTTAAATGGTTTGATCTGTCTATTTTTGATGATAAGTCTCACTCCTATCATTTCCTTGATATTGACAATTCTGCAAAATGTTAGTTCAACCTGCAGAATTGTCGGTAGTTGGGAGGACGGCGAGGTAATTGCTTTCAATAAAAAGTTACTCATGGTTTTCTAAATGATTAATGGTGCTGCAAACAGTATATAGTACAGACCAAACAACGCATTGCTGGGTATAGCAGCTGTCTGGTCATGATGGCCAGAGAGGAATCTGAAGTAGTTCTTATGTTTACATATTCCCAGAATCATTGTCAGATCCACTATTATTTGCACTTCTAATAGAGAACATAACCAAGATCAGTTTGTAATAACAGATTGAAGCAATTGTTAAAACATTCTCTCTCCATGGCCTGAAAATCATTTGGCTTTGAGATAGTAGGATTCACCCTCCCCGCGCCTCCCCCCCATTAATTCTTTCCCCTTCTTTCCTGAAGGCATTGACTCTTGTGGCATACTCTCCATGGGTGCAGATAGCCAAATGCCTAACCTAAACAGTGAATGTTGGCAGGCAATTGGAGGGCTTCACAACCAAGCACAATGCTATTCTCACCTGACATTCACACACATCCCATCAGGGCTCACTGGATAATGATCGTGAGCAGGAATGCTAGTTAACTTTTTTTTAACCTTTCTTAGCTAAGGACAATGAAGTCAATTGCAGCGCCCCTTCCGCTTCTGTGGCTGAGATCACCTAACTCAGCACAGAGATCAAATCTGGTCTGTACAGCTTAGTTCTACACAGGATAGAGACTTCACTCACCAAGCCAAAAAGGGTGGAGGATAATAACTTGTGGGATTTAATTGTGATATGTAATGATTTTTATTTTTCTTGTACCACCTTGGGGACAAGGTGAGCAATCTCTAAACTGTTTCTATCTCATGTCGTCTGAAGTGCCCAACATTGAGCCACCCACATCTTGCGATTCTTTCTATTCTGTGTTGCAGAGAAGCTCAAGTTCACACCTCTTCCACAACCACAGCAGTGTATGGAGCTGAATAAGGATATGACGATCCAGTGCTCTGCCACTGGCCGTGAGAAACCAGTCATCAAATGGAGCAAAAACGGTGAGAGTTTGCATTACTTCAGCGCTGAACGCCTTGGCCTGTTTAATACTGTGGCAGAATGCAAATCAACCAATTCCAATAAAATCTGTATCTTGTTTTCAGTCTTGTCAGAACTTTACTAGTTACCTTTATCAAATATTGAAAACCATAAAACAGAGTCAATGAAATCGGAACATGTCCTCTGTAACAAAAGAGATGCATCATTGAGAAGCTGGGGCGGTTTTCCTTAGAGCAGAGAAGGTTGATAAGTGTTAAATCATGAAGGGTTTAGCAAAAGTAAATAAAGAGAAACTGTTCCCATTGGAGGAAGGATTGAGAACCAGAGGACACAAATTTAAGGTGTTTGGCAAAAGCACCAAAGGCGACATGAGGAAAAGCTTTTTTACACAGCAAGTAGTTATGACCTGGGATGCGCTGCCTGAAAGGGTGGTGGAGGCAGATTCAATCATGGCTTTCAGAAAGGAATTAGATAAATACTTGGAGAAAAAATTTGCAGGGCTACGGGAAAAGAACTGGGGAATGGGACTAACTGGATTGCTCTTACAAAGAGCTGGCATGGGCTCGATGGGCCGAAAGGACTCCTGTGCTGTAATGATTCTATTATTGTGGCCTAGATTTAAGCAACATTCCCATATTGGTCTGTGTGTGAAAGGTTTCATTTGTGTTTTATGGGTGAGATTCTAATTTCTTCCCTTCCCCATTGGTGATCCTTTGGCATAGCATATATCATCCACAGACAAACAATCTGTTCCTTAGACCTCTCAATGTTATTATAGAATCATAGAAGTTTACAACATGGAAACAGGCCCTTCGGCCCAACATGTCCATGTCGCCCAGTTTATACCACGAAGCTAGTCCCAATTGCCTGCACTTGGCCCATATCCCTCTGGCAGCTGTGCAAAGATGGCCCATAATATTGCCTCCATTTCAGATTTCTTCCCTCCCTGAAAAGCCTCAGCTTGCTCTCTCCACACATTGATATCGCTGAGATCATCAACTTGAGCCCCAACTCTCTAGCTCATTTGGGGTTTATGATTAATAGATTGGAACACAAATTGTTTTCTCTAGAGGATAGGCCATTTTCCTTTCACAGCTCATTTGGCTAGAGGTAGTGAACTAGGATGGACAAGGGCTTTCAACTCTGTGAGGGGGAATTATGAAGGTTTTTTTTTAGTTTTTTATTTTTTTAATTTCCATTTTTGTTCTTAAATTACAAATAAATAGCTTAGCAATTGAATATTGAAATGGGATTTCAGTAAATGCTGCCAATTTCATGGTTTTGCGTTTTGAAATGTTCTTTCCCCCGCACTCCCTTGCTATCCTTGTCTAATTAACCTTTTTTCGTGTGTGAGCCTGGCGAGAAAGAGTCAGCAGGCTCTTCGCCTATGAAGAGTCTCCTAGCCAAGACTGACCCTATCCTCAACCAGTGTTCACCCATGCATGTTGAGGCATAGTTCATTGGAAAGCAATCACGAGCTAGAATCCAAGCAGAAGCTATTATTGTTATCTCCTCCCAAACAATGGTATTACATAGTATTATAGCACAGAAACAGGCCACTCGGCCCAACTGGTCTGTGCCAGTGTTTATGTTCCACACGAGCATCCTCCCACCCTAATTCAACTAACCCTATCAACATATCCATCTATTCCATTCTCCCTCATGTGCTTACCTAGATGCCCCTTAA
Source organism: Heptranchias perlo (assembly GCF_035084215.1). Taxonomy (NCBI): domain Eukaryota; kingdom Metazoa; phylum Chordata; class Chondrichthyes; order Hexanchiformes; family Hexanchidae; genus Heptranchias; species Heptranchias perlo. The sequence continues at coordinate 130,689,945 of NC_090329.1, forward strand.
ATGCATCTATGCTATTTGCCTCAACCACACTATGCGGTAGCAAGTTCCACATTCTAACCAGTCTCAGCAAAGAAGTTGAACGTTGCCTCAGCTGCTATCAGCTTACCCAGTATCAATTGACCTGAACGTACCAGGTCAGGCAGGGGAAACTTTAGCAGAATTTGTGTTACCAGTGGTCAGCCTGTAACCCCTGCCAGAAGTGTGTGTGCATATGGATCATCATTGACTGCAATTTCACACCCCGTCCCCGGATAACATTCATCGTTGAGCAAACCTGGGGGTCTCCTGGTTGTTCAGGTTTAGTACCACATTAGGTGCCTTTGCCCACTAAAATAGCAAGGTGCGACTTGTGTTGTTCTTCATGCTGCACATGCTTTTGTTACAGTGTTGATGGATTTTGAATAGTCCTGCGTCAGAAAATAGTGGACTATTTCAAACAAGTGGATGTGAAATTCAGTCATCTATTGGAAAATTCCCCCCAAAGTTTTACAATGTTTAATGTGGGTTTTATTTGTTCCTCTCTTGGATACAATGATTCTTTACTGGAGTACACTTCCACAGACGACTGTTGAAGCCAAGTGATCATTTGCTCAACGGTGAATGCCATCCAGGGGGCGGGGTGTGAAATTGCAGTGAATGATGATCCATACACACATACTTCTAGCAGGGGTTACAGACTGGCCACTGGGAACACAAATCCTGGTGCAGTTTCCCCTCCCTGTCCTGGTACGCTCAGGTCAGTTGTCCCTGTACCATCGCCTGGCTAATATCAGCTAACATGGGAAAGACCAGGGATCCGCACTGTGTGGCTCAGCTACTCACTTCGAGTGAAGCTGGTGAGCTGTTGATTTTTTTTTTGTTATCATGATTTGCTTCCCTTTCCTGACACGGTTTTTAATAGTGCAGCTTTGGATTATCCCAGTGTCTGTTTTCTGTGAGTTTCACTTGGCTTCACATAACTTTTGTTGTTTCTTTAACTGGTATATCTGTGCATACAGACGGAAGTCGCATATCCCCTCACGTTAGGCAGGAAGCCGGATTATTGCATTTTACCAAAGTGACCAAAAGTGACGCTGGACACTATGCCTGTATTGCATCAAACAGTCAAGGGAAAATCAGGGCATCTGTGCGCCTCATTGTTGCAGGTAAGATGGTTTCTGCCACTACTTTAGCCACCGGCTCTTTTCGGTCAGCAACTAAAATTGCCTGTTTAATCAGTCTACCTATTGCAGTGCGCCTTACAGTCCATCAGTAATTCCTCTGGTAATGCAATCTTTACCTCCAAATCAGCCCTCGATGGACCGAACAACTTTTCTCGGATGATTTGCTAAATCTAAACACATTGACACATGCAAAGTGCAGTGTTAAAATCCAGTAACATTTATAAAAAGTTGTGTAGTTTTATTTAATCTTTCAAAAATCAAACTAAGGAAATAACATTTTTAGTCTCAACAACAAGACGACTAGGTGACACAGTGGAGCACTTTCGTTCCGGTCCAGATTGAAATCAAAGGCTCCCCTCTTTGTTGGTTGTCATGGTCCTATATAAAATTGGTTTGGGCCATCTCAACCAGTTTCTTATGGATCCTCTCTTACTCTGTATCTGACCCAGGTGCTACCAGACCTGGGAGTGCTTGCTGCTGGCAATAGGGATGAAAAAAAACAGATTATTTCCTTTAGGACTGAAATTTCTCCTTTTGATGCATTTAAAGTGAATAATTTTTCTTTCTTTCAAAAAATACACACAGACACACACAACTTCCTATCTTATCTTTTCCCTAGTTTTACCGAAGTTTAAGATGGAGCCAGAGAACACAACTGTGTACCAGGGATATATTGCGGTGCTGAACTGTCAAGCCACTGGGGAACCCCAGCCTAACATTCATTGGAAAGTAAAGGAGAAGATCCTGGACTCCAGCAAGGGCACACAGAGGTATGAGGCACTCTGCTACTGCTGGTAGGCAATATCAACATGAAGTGCAATTGTTCTGGGACAATCACCTTAAGTCACTGGTCAGTGAGTGGGGAAAAAGAGAAGGGAAGACTCCACTTTCAATTTAGCTGTGAATTACCTGAATCCATGCATCACCGCTCCCGACAGTAAGATTGAAATATGAAACTCGATACGTCGAATTATGGATGCAGATCCTACCTTTCAGTGGCATTCCAACAGTTGTTACCACTACTAGGAGAAAATATTTTTACCCAGTTTTCTCTCCTCGTGATGGTGGGGTGCAGTTCCATAGGGGCTTGTACTTCACCCAGAAGTGGCCATTGTTTCACGTGGGAACCTAGTGAGCATTGGCCCGCTGAGGGGCTGTTGCATCTGAGCTTAATCCTGTCCTCAAAAGAAATACACACGCTTTCTAGTCGGTATCGTTAAATAACAAACAAGAACCCAGATTTATTTTTCCTTCCCTAGCTTTCACCACTGCTCCAGCCAAGATCAGTTAACAGCACAGACCAGGAACTAAACTTGGACCCTTTCTGGCCTGCAGGAGTCTGTTTCATGCTTGGTAGTGTATTTAACAAGTGAGCCTTTGGGGCTCATAAAAGTTTTCATGCGGCTCATTATTAAAAGTAATGGTGAAGGTAGAACTTTGGGAGTAGGATTCCCTGCAGCGCTCCACCTGATACAGATATCCTTGTTACTTTGGGACTTTATTCCCCAATAGTGCAACATAGGCCAATCCCCAATGATCTGGCAGCTTAGAACTAGGCCTGCCGACAACCTGTCTGCAAACTTCACACGCCCTCTAATGTCGAACTGCACAAACCAGTCCTGTACCCAGTTTGGCACAAACACCAGCTGGTGCTGTGAGCAGATATCTGGAATATTGCCTTAAACATGAAGCCTTTGACTGAGTAGCCTTGTCTAATTCTTCTAATGGTTTGTTTCTGAATACTTTACTGCAGGGTACAGAAAGTGGCAAATGGTTCCTTGATAATCTATGATGTCAGTGCAGCAGATACTGGAAAATACACCTGTATCGCTGGCAACAACTGCAACATCCAGCATCGAGATGCTTTTCTCTATGTTGTTGGTGAGTAATTACTACTGATTTATGCAGTTCTCCTCTTCACTTTATACTTGTGCATTGATTGTCAATTGGGGCTTTATTTTGAAACTAGGACAAAGCTCCTAACTTTACTTCATGATCTTTCTTTTTGTATGTTCTTGCAGATAAACCAGCTGTTCTTGAAGAAAATGAAAACCAGCACACTCCATATAAGATGATCCAGACGATTGGCCTCTCTGTTGGAGCTGCAGTAGCTTACATTATCATTGTACTAGGTCTTATGTTCTATTGCAAAAAACGGCGCAAGGCAAAAAGGTTGCAGAAGGGACCAGAGGGAGAGGAACCTGAAATGGAGGTGCTGAATGGTAAGAGACATCGCAGCGCTTGGCTTCAGCAGATAAATACTGCTGTGGATTAATGTGGGGCAAGAGGAGGGGTAGCTTGTGTTTATGGTGCCATCTTGTGAAGTGTGGTGGTGAAATTCAGACACCAGGAGCCAAATTTGTTTTTGTTTCTCCCTGTTGTTTTCCCTGTCTCACTTCCTTCCCTGAAGGTGATGACTCACCAGGAGTCCAGTTCCACAGTGGGCCAACGGACCTCACCTGAGGGACCATTCTATGTGAGACTTGACAGCGAGTGTTGGCAGGCTTTTTGACCATGTGTACATCACAGATCATCTTGTACTTTTTGTGTATCTCCATTATTACACAGATCTTTTAAATCATGTTTTCTGTCAAGCAGTTTGCAGGTCATGTAACCCAACCCCCTCTCTGTGATTGATGTATTTGTTGATTCTCTCCCACCCTCCTTTGAGTCTTCAGGCCTAAAATAAGGGTACATGTCTGAGGTCAGAACCCACCTTTCTCTTTGCAGATACTGACCTCTGTATTTCCAATATTTTCTATTTTTATCACAGATCTTATTTGCACTGACATCCATGCAAGTGCACTTCCCAGCACAGATCTATGGATCAGGAAAGGGAATCTTGGCTTTTTTTTTTCACCCAAGGCCAATTGCAGTGCCACAACTGCTGATCTGATTGAGATGAACTAATTGGCTACGGATCACGAATCAAACCTGGGGCCTGCCTGCTCTTTATGGCTCAGTAACATACCGGGCGGTAAAATATCCACCATGCCATCAGAGTAGCATCAAGAAACAAATCCCAATCACGAGGGAGGTTAGGCCTGTGACAGACTTGAATGCAGCAAACGGCCATTTGTCTAATGCTGTGTGTACCACGTCACTAAGAGCTTTTAAAATTCATTTTTGGAATGTGGGTATTGCTGGGAAGGCCGGCATTTATTGCCCATCCCTATTTACCCTGAGAAGGTGGTAGTGGGCTGCCCTATTCAACTGCTGCAGCCCATGTTGTATTCTTTGTAGCAGTTTGATACTACTGAGTGGCTTTCTTGGCACTTCAGAGGGTAGTTAAGAGTCAACCACGTTAGTGTCAGACTGGAAACGCTTACAAGCCAGACAGGATAAGGACGGCGGGTTTCTTTCCCTAAAAAGACATTAGTGAACCAGTTGGAGTTTTAACGACAATCTGAAAGCTTCATGGTCACTTATGCTGATAAAAGCCTTTTTTCTGAATTCAAGTTTTCCAACTGCCATGGTGAGATTTGAACTCACGTTCACTGGATTATTGTCCAGGCCTCTAGATTACTAGTCCAGTCACATAACCACTACACCATCATACCTGTGACAATCTGATCTTGCTGTTGTTGAAATGATTAATAGTATAGTACATTGAACTATTGTAAGAAACAGTAGGGCTTTGTGGTCAGATGCGTTCTTTGATGACTGGTTGAATGTTTGACGTCCTTCTCAACAAACTCTAGCAGCTTCAAACTGCATTGTCTTTCTGCCAGTGTCTGTATCTAGTTAATTGAAAAATGACCGGTTCCAATGTTTTATTTTAATCGGAAGAGTGTTGAGCATAATTTGAAACAATTGCATTGTGTAAGTGGCACATCAGTGACAAGTCAATTAATCCATTATTTAAAAGGGTGTCCTTGCTCCTGCAGAGTTATTAGAAAATTGTTTCCCTTTGTCATTACATCAGCAATTAACCTTATTCATGTTAAGAAAATGGCATTGTGACAAAAATAGTCCTGAGCTGTTGTGGACCCCTTTAAATTAGAATTATGAATTGTTCACTGGGCACATTCTTGCCATTTGTGCATCTGATTTTCCAAATAATTTCTTTACAGAAGTCAACCGTTGTTTTTTGGACAAATCAACTTCCTGTAGCAATTCTAACTTAGCAAGATACTCTGACATTATTTGTTTAATATGAAATCTTAGTTGATTTTTTTCTTTGAAGTTGACTAAAAGACCTGTTAGTGGCAGCAGTGATGACTAGCAGACTCCTCTGAAGGTTCTGTGGGTAAAAGTGGCACCTGGTGCGATATTGAGCCATGCAAGTCAGGAAGATTCTAGATTCAATCTCTGGTATGAGTTTGTTAATTCAAGCCATGGCAGCAATACAGATGAGGGGGAGGGGCTACAATTGCTTTCAGCAATCCTGGGCTAGAAGTAAAATTAAGCTGGAATGTGTCCATGTGTGAATATTAGCTGAGAACAATCAGGATAGCTGTTCTCCACTGTCATAGTAAGCTGGCACATGAAGAATGGCTGTGAGGTGAGGTGCTGGAGGATCCAACCGTACCCCAGCAAACAGTGACTTGTCTCCTGCCTTTTACCATTATGTGTTTTTGTATCTAAGGCTCAACTCTGGAGCATGATCTTTGAACACTAAGCCTCTGACCACTTTTTCTCATTGCTTGCAGTAGCACGAGTCTGTACAGAGCACAGTGTCCTATTTTTGATTCAGATCTGTGCTATCAGTTTTTAGCCTGGACTGGGAGTGGCTAAAAATGGTTAGGGTCCCTGCTTGTGCTCACTATCCAGTGACCCCTGCTGAAAAGTGCTTGTGTGGGAGTGACAATCGTATGCTATTATGATGTCTCTTTTCCACCACACCCCCCCCCCTCCACAGTTGAACAACCCCTTGTTAGGTAAATATGGCAAGAATGGCCATTCGGGTACAGGGCTTATGGCATGTGTAGATCTACGATCCAGGGAGGGTTAAGGTCTTCTGAAGAGAATGGGAGAAATTTGGAAAGGGGGGCCTTTCTGACCAGGATAAAGAAGTAAATTGTAAATAGTAATCTCTGTTTATATAGTTCCAAAAGGTCTGGAACGGTGGGGTGGGCAGAAGTGAGTGACATGGTTGTCATTTAATGTTAGTATTGGAAGAACTAGGCTTGCTGCAATCACTCACTCCCTATCTTTTGGTGTTTATTATAGTCTCAGTGTAGGTGACTGTTGGAAGTACTGGCATAAATGGCATTAAATGAATACATCATTGCACATCAGGGATAGTCTCTTTGCAGATGGGATGCAGGCTGGAATGGTACATGGAGAATTGTTATGTCGGTGATCACCAATGGCTGGGAGCCAGCAACCACCTCAAACATCCTTGGGAGTGTTTTCTATATAATGCAGCAGCCTTCCTTTTTAATTGTATGACTAAGGTTTCCCGTTTAATACCACATTTAAAACACTTTAACTTTGCAGCAGCCACACAATTCTCCCTCGGTTAGCTGTGCTTTTAATGAACATGACTGCATGTACACCCATGAAAATATGGTTGTATGAATTTGCTTTTAGATTAAAGATCCCTGTTTCTGCAAAATAAATGTGGAGAATTTAACCTCCAACATTTGCACTCAGTAGAAATCAGGTGTTTGCGTTACACAGCAACTCGAGCAAGACTGGTACCCATCAGAAATGTTGAAACGGAGGGAGAGGGATGCGCAGGAGAGATAAGGGCAGTTTTAATAAAGTATATGATGTGGAGATGCCGGTGATGGACTGGGGTTGACAAATGTAAAGAATCTTACAACACCAGGTTATAGTGCAACAATTTTATTTGAAAATCACAAGCTTTCGGAGGCTTTCTCCTTCGTCAGGTGAATGTGGGAATCCTTGAACGTTTCGCATTTATATTCAGAGAACAATACCTGGTGATGACAGATAATCTTTCCAACTGCCTGTTGTCAAGGCAATCAAAGTGTTCAGACAGAGAGGTGTTACCGACAGGAACACCGAATATACAAACGGCCAGAACACAAGACAGAGAGAGAGAGGGAGAAACATCCGAAAGGAAGAGAAAGACAGAGAATGACCCGTTGTATTAAAAACAGATAACTTTTATTCGCGTGACATGAACCCAAGATCCCGGTTGAGGCCGTCCTCATGGGTGCGGAACTTGGCTATCAATTTCTGCTCGACGATTTTGTGTTGTCGTGTGTCTCGAAGGCCGCCTTGGAGAACACTTACCCGAAGATCGGTGGCTGAATGTCCTTGACTGCTGAAGTGTTCCCCGACTGGGAGGGAACCCTCCGGTCTGGCGATTGTTGCGCGGTGTCCGTTCATCCGTTGTCGCAGTGTCTGCATGGTCTCGCCAATGTACCATGCTCCTGGGCATCCTTTCCTGCAACGTATGAGGTAGACAACATTGGCCGAGTCACAGGAGTATGAACCATGTACCTGGTGGGTGGTGACCTCTCGTGTGATGGTGGTATCCGTGTCGATGACCTGGCATGTCTTACAGAGGTTGCCGTGGCAGGGTTGTGTGGTGTCGTGGACGCTGTTCTCCTGAAAGCTGGGTAATTTGCTGCAAACGATGGTCTGTTTGAGGTTGGGTGGCTGTTTGAAGGGGAGTAGTGGAGGTGTGGGGATGGCCTTAGCGAGGTGTTCGTCGTCATCGATGACATGTTGAAGGCTGCGGAGAACATGGCGTAGTTTCTCCGCTCCGGGGAAGTACTGGACGACGAAGGGTACTCTGTTGGTTGCTTCCCGTGTTTGTCTTCTGAGGAGGTCTATGCGATTTTTCGCTGTGGCCCGTCGGAACTGTCGATCGACGAGTCGAGCGTCATATCCCGTTCTTACGAGGACGTCTTTCAGCGTCTGTAGGTGTCCATCGCGTTCCTCCTCGTCTGAGCAGACCCTGTGTATTCGCAGGGCCTGTCCATAGGGGATGGCCTCTTTGACGTGGTTAGGGTGGGAGCTGGAAAAGTGGAGCATCGTGAGGTTGTCCGTGGGCTTGCGGCAGAGTGAGGTGCTGAGGTGCCCGTCTTTGATGGAGATTCGTGTGTCCAAGAAAGAAACCGATTCTGAGGAGTAGTCCATGGTGAGCTTGATGGTGGGATGGAACTACATCAACAAGTTCCATCCCACCATCAAGCTCACCATGGACTACTCCTCAGAATCGGTTTCTTTCTTGGACACACGAATTTCCATCAAAGACGGGCACCTCAGCACCTCACTCTGCCGCAAGCCCACGGACAACCTCACGATGCTCCACTTTTCCAGCTTCCACCCTAACCACGTCAAAGAGGCCATCCCCTATGGACAAGCCCTGCGAATACACAGGATCTGCTCAGACGAGGAGGAACGCGATGGACACCTACAGACGCTGAAAGACGCCCTCGTAAGAACGGGATATGACGCTCGACTCGTCGATCGACAGTTCCGACGGGCCACAGCGAAAAATCGCATAGACCTCCTCAGAAGACTAACACGGGACGCAACCAACAGAGTACCCTTCGTCGTCCAGTACTTCCCCAGAGCGGAGAAACTACGCCATGTTCTCCGCAGCCTTCAACATGTCATCGATGACGACGAACACCTTGCTAAGGCCATCCCCACACCTCCACTACTCCCCTTCAAACAGCCACCCAACCTCAAACAGGCCATCGTTCGCAGCAAATTACCCAGCTTTCAGGAGAACAGCGTCCACGACGCCACACAACCCTGCCACGGCAACCTCTGTAAGACATGTCAGATCATCGACACAGATACCACCATCACACGAGAGGACACCACCCACCAGGTACGTGGTTCATACTCCTGTGACTCGGCCAATGTTGTCTACCTCATACGTTGCAGGAAAGGATGCCCAGGAGCATGGTACATTGGCGAGACCATGCAGACACTGTGACAACGGATGAACGGACACCGCGCAACAATCGCCAGACCGGAGGGTTCCCTCCCAGTCGGGGAACACTTCAGCAGTCAAGGACATTCAGCCACCGATCTTCGGGTAAGCGTTCTCCAAGGCGGCCTTCGAGACACACGACAACGCAAAATCGTCGAGCAGAAATTGATAGCCAAGTTCCGCACCCATGAGGACGGCCTCAACTGGGATCTTGGGTTCATGTCACGCGAATAAAAGTTATCTGTTTTTAATACAACGGGTCATTCTCTGTCTTTCTCTTCCTTTCGAATGTTTCTCCCTCTCTCTCTCTCTGTCTTGTGTTCTGGCCGTTTGTATATTCGGTGTTCCTGTAGGTAACACCTCTCTGTCTGAACACTTTGATTGCCTTGACAACGGGCAGTTGGAAAGATTATCTGTAATCACCAGGTATTGTTCTCTGAATATAAATGCGAAACGTTCAAGGATTCCCACATTCACCTGACGAAGGAGAAAGCCTCCGAAAGCTTGTGATTTTCAAATAAAATTGTTGGACTATAAGCTGGTGTTGTAAGATTCTTTACATTAATAAAGTATATTCATGGTGTATGAGACTTCACCTGCCCATTGGGGATGCATGGATTAAATTGGAAAGCAAAATATGTGAATGGAAATTGTTTCATGATAATCCTTTGTGTATGTATGGACGTACGTGTGTGAATGTAAAGGATTATAATGCTACAAATAGCTGGATTAAGCGCATGTTTTTACAGCTTCATTTTTTTCTCTTTGAACATACAGGTGGGACTGTGCAGCAGAATGGCCAGCTGACAGCTGAGATTCAGGAGGAGGCATCTATCAACAACATCAGTATGACGGTGATGCCCAACAAACGCCACAGCATGCACGATAAGTTGCACTTTCCTCGTGCAAACCTCCAGACAATCACAACGCTGGGTACGTAGTGCAGATGTGCTTTGTCTGGGGAAGGTGAACTTTAAAAACTCCCTCGTCTCTCCTCCCACTGCCTTTCTACAGGAATTAAGCTGACAAATTATTGCTGTAACATGAATGTAGAGATTGTGAGATGGCCAATATCCCACAACACATGTTACAGCTTTTATATTGTCCAGTGCCTCCAATATTGTAATCATGTGAGAGATCAGAGGGGAGATGTTGGAATATTGCAATACACTAATGCAACACCATTATGGAATTTCAATATATACTGAAGACAGCAGTGATGTGTTAACTTGTTTAGTGGGAATCTGATTTCTCCACTGCTTGCCATGACATGTTGTAACTATTGCATAGCTTCATATTCAATAAGGTCTGCTAAACAGAGGGTTTTTCAATAAATGCCCTACTGGCATGCAATCTGCTCTCGAGATGACTGGCTGTCTTAAAACTTTAAGTGGGGTGGAGAGTAATGAGGTTGAGCCTTAAATTCACATGGTGATCTCAGTTCAGTGAAACATATTTTGTTGGGTGACTAGTGAGTTAGCATGCTGGTTTTTTCACCTTTTGGGATATGGGCCTCAATCCAGTCCAGACTGAGGGCCTACAAATCTCCTCTACTTGGTGTGTAAGGGTTCTATAAGTTTGAACAGTCTTCCCACATTGAATGCTGTTGATGCAGAGCAAAAGGAACACAAACTGGGGGTTGAACCTAGGCCGCTTTTATGGCTAATTTAACACACTGGGCAGTAATGTGACCGAGCAGGGATTTTTAAAAAGTACTGTCCACCCTCAATGGCAGACTTGATCTGTAAAAAGATTAATAGGTGATCTATTTGAGGTGTTTAAGATGATTAAAGGATTTGATAGGGTCGATGGAGAGAAATTATTTCCTCTGGTTGGAAGAGTCCAGACCAAGGGGGGCACAACCAAAAAATTATAGCTAGGCCATTTAGGGGTGATATCAGAAAGCACTTCACAAAGAGTAATGGAAATCTGGAACTCTCTTCCCCTAAAAAGCTATTGAGGCTGGGAGTCAATTGAAAATTTAAAAACTGAGATTGATAGATTTTTGTTAGGCAAAGGTATTAAGAGTTATGGAACCAAGGGGAGGTAGATGGAGTTAAGATACAGATCAGCCGTGATCTAATTGAATGGTGGAACAGGCTTGAGGGGCTGAATGGCCTACTCCTGTTGCTGTGTTTTTCCTAAGTGTCCTTTATGATGTGGTGCTGAATGTTGATAAGCCAGGGAGGTCGCAGGTTCAGTCCTGTCCTGTGCTGAGTTCGCTTCACGTTATCGTGCCGATTTGAGATCAGCTTTAAGGAGTTGGAGAAAATGAGCCAGGATTCATGTTCAGTCACATAAATCTGGTTCACCTGTGATGTCTACCATGGTCAGGAACTTACTGTTTGCACTCACCCTTTCAGGGACTTGGGCTGTTAATTCTTGTGCAATTGTATCACAGCTGAAATAAGCATCTGCAGAAGAGGGGTGAGAGTTCCCATGAGGAACTACCTGGCCTTCGCCGAGTACTTCTCCAAAAGAAACTCTCCCACCTGAGAAGGATACTCACTGTGCAGGAACCTGCGTCCTTCAGTTACTGAATGGTCCATGTTGATGGAGCACTTTACTGCAGTAAGCAGATCGTATCTGTTTTAGTAGCTTGACCAGTTTTTACTTGTGTGTCTGTAGAATGTGGAATTTTATTTCCTCTAAAATGTACATTCTGTTGAAATCAAATGATTCCCCTCAATATATGGTGCTGATGTTTTAAATTTGGCACATCGTTCAACCTTTCCTCTTGCATTTGTAACCGCAGGAAAGGGAGAGTATGGCGAGGTCTTCTTAGCCAAAGCCAAAGGGATCGACAAAGGTGAGCCAGAGATGGTGGTCCTGGTGAAGAGTCTGACCACGCGGGATGAACAGCTGCAGCTGGAATTCCGTCGAGAGTTCGAGATGTTCGGTAAAATGAATCACAACAATGTGGTGAGACTGCTGGGCCTGTGCCGTGAAATGGAGCCACACTACATGATCACTGAATATGTCGACCTGGTAAGAGACTCGTGGGGGAGCGGTTCCATTCGTACTGTTCAGTCAGCTCTGAAAATGTCCAATTTCCTCTCCAGTTGCTCTGAGATGTCCTTTACCCTTGCACCAGGTAGGCAACACATCCTCCTGGACGCTTGCTCGCGACTGCCGAGGACGCTATCTGTTTCCCCCATTATAGAATCTCCTGTGACTACAACTTTTATTATGATACCTCCCCCCCCCCCAAGCTTGGACTTGCCTCATGTTCTACAATGCTATGGTTAGCATTCTGGGTGCCCTCCCTGCAGCTTTCATCCTTATCCTCGCAGGTATCAAGTACCTCTTACCTGCTGGATAGGACCAGTGTCTGCAGGACCTCCTTCTCTACCTCCCCCTCCCTTACATATTGGAGTATCTCTAACTCACACTCCAGCTCAAAGACTCTGAGCCGGAGTGTCTCAAGGCAGAGACTTTTACTACAGATGTGGCAATCCGAGGCAGTCTCGCTGTCTACAAACTCCCACATATTACAATCCTAACGCACAGCCTATACTGCCAATTCTAGCTTTTATTTATTTAATCAGTTTATTTCTAGGACTAATACAATCACTTGAGATCTAGATTATATTTAATAAATGGATTTAGCTTGATTTCAAAATAATTAGTAACCACTTCATCTTTTTGAAAATTTTATGTATTTTTTATTCAAGTTTTAAAAGTTGGTAAGTTTATAGTCCCTTGATTTAAATCGCCTCCTTTCCCCTCTGCACCTAATTCTCACAACTCATCAAATTCCCACTTGAAAGTCCTTATTCTGTTAGCAATTCATTCCATTAGAGGTTTACTGTCTGTCTTTGTCAATCTCCGTGCTGAAGCTCCCAAACTGCCCAAACTTTGAAGGAATTATTAAGCTTAACGGCGTGAGGGTACTAAGGAGCTTTTTCCCTTCGTTGAGGGTTCTATAACAAGGGGACATAGATTCAAGGTAAAAGGCGAGAGGTTTAGAGGGGATTTGAGAAAGAACTTTTTCACCCAGAGGGTGGTTGGAGTCTGGAACTCACTGCCTGAAAGGGTTGTGGAGGCAGGAACCCTCACAACATTCAAGAAGCATTTGGATGAGCACTTGAAATGCCATAGCATACAAGGCTACGGACCAAATGCTGGAATATGGGATTAGAGTAGACAGGGCTTGATGGCCGGCGCGGACACGATGGGCCGAAGGGCCTCTATCCGTGCTGTATAACTCTGACTCTATGACTCTATGAGGGTCCTGAATTAGTCGTTAGGTCGTCAATGACCCTTCTGTCTGAACTGATAGTCCATGTTGATTCAATCTAAGTGTCAGGCTGACACATCAGTGCCGTACTGAGGGAGTGCTGCACTGTTGGAGGTGCCGTTCTTCGGATAAGACCTTAAACGGATGGGTCTTTTTTAAAACATTTCTTATTCATTTATGAGATGTGGGCGTTGCTGGCAAGGCCAGCGTTTATTGCCCATCCCTAATTGCCCTTGAGAAGGTGGTGGTGAGTCGCCTTCTTGAGCCACTGCAGTCCGTGCGGTGAAGGTTCTCCCACAGTGCTGTTAGGAAGGGAGTTCCAGGATTTTGACCCAGCGACGATGAAGGAACGGCGATATATTTCCAAGTCAGGATGGTGTGTGACTTGGAGAGGAACATGCAGGTGGTGGTGTTCCCAGACGCTCGCTGCCCTTGTCCTTCTAGGTGGTAGAGGTTGCAGGTTTGGAAAGTGCTGTCGAAGAAGTCTTGGCTGACGTCTTCCCTCACAGGTGGACGGAAAAGATGTCATGGCACAATTCGAAGATGATTCGGGGTTATCCCAGTGTTTTGGCCAATATTTAATCCCTCAAACCACATGGGTACAGTAGTATAGTGGTTATGTTACTGAACTTGTAATCCAGAGGCTTGGACTAATAATACGAGTGAGTTCAAATCCCGCCACGGCAGCTGGGGAATTTAAATTCAGTTAATTAAAATAAAATTTGGAATAAAAAGCTAGCATCAGTAATGGTGACCATGAAACTACATATAAAACCCATCTGGTTTACTAATGAAGGAAACCTGCCGTCCTTACCCGATCTGGCCTATATGTGACTCCAGACCCGCAGCAATGTGGTGGATTCTTAATTGCCCTCTGAAATGGCCGAGCAAGCCACTCAGTTGTACAATCCCACCACAAAAAGGCATAAGAATAAAACCGTACAGACCACCCGGCATCGGACCACCGGGCACCAGACACGACAAAGGCAAACCAAGCCCAGTCGACCCTGCAAAGTCCTCCTCACTAACATCTGGGGACTTGTGACAAAATTGGGAGAGCTGTGCCACAGACTTGTCAAGCAACAGCCTGACACAACCATACTCACAGAATCATACCTTTAAGCCACCCAGACTCCTCCATTACCATCCCTGTCCCACCGGCAGGGCGGACCCACCAGAGGTGATGGCACTGTGGTATACAGTCAGGAGGGAATGACCCTGGGAGTCCTCAACATTGACTCCTAACCCCATGAAGTCTCATGGCATCAGGTCAAACATGGGCAAGGAAACCTCCTGCTGATTAACACCTACCGCCCTCCCATGGCTGATGAATCAGTCCTCTTCAATGTTGAGCACCACTTGGAGGAAGCACTGAGGGTAGCAAGAGCACAGAATGTACTCTAGGTGGGGGTCTTCAGTGTCTATTACTAAGAGTGGCTCGGTAGCACCACTACTGACCGAGCTGGCCGAGTCCTGAAGGATATAGCTGCCAGACTGGGCCTGCGGCAGGTGGTGAGAGAACCAACACGAGGGATAAACCTACTTGACCACGTCCGCGCCAATCTACCTGTCGCAGATGCATCTGCCCATGACAAGATTAGAAGGAGTGACCACTGCACAGTCCTTGTGGAGATGAAGACCCGTCTTCACACTGAGGACGCCGTCCATCGCGTTATGTGGCACTACAACACAGGATGAACATGCAGTGGAAGCAGCATGCGATGGACAGAGCTAAGCGATCCCACAACCAACGGATCAGATCAAAGCTCTGCAATCTTGCCACATCCAGTCGTGAATGGTGGTGGACAATTGAACAACCAACAGGAGGAGGAGGCTCCGTGAACATCCCCATCCTCCATAATGGCAGAGCCCAGCACGTGAGCGCAAAAGGCAAGGCTGAAGCGTTTGCAACCATCTTCAGCCAGAAGTACCGAGTGGATGATCCATCTTGGTCTCGTCCCGAGATCCCCACCATCACAGAAGCCAGTCTTCAGCCATTTCAGTTCACTCCACATGATATCAAGAAGCGGCTGAGTGCACTGAATACAGAAAGGCTTTGGGCCCTGACAATATCCCGGCTGAAGTGCTGAAGACTTGTGCTCCAGAACTAGCCGCACCTCTAGCCAAACTGTTGCAGTACGGCTACAACACTGGCATCTACCCGACAATGTGGAAAATTGCCCAGATATGTCCTGTCCACAAAAAGCAGGTCAAATCCAATCCGGCCAATTACTGCCCCATCAGTCTACTCTCAATCATCAGCAACGTGATGGAAGGTGTCATCGACAGTGCTATCAAGTGGCACTTACCAATAACCTGCTCACCGATGCTCAGTTTGGGTTCCGCCTGCACCGCTCAGCTCCAGATCTCATTACAGCCTGGTCCAAACATGGACAAAAAAGCTGAATTTCAGAGGTAAGATAAGAGTGACTGCCCTAGGACATTGCTGCAGGAGTTCCTCAGGGCAGTGTCCTAGAACCAACCATCTTCAGCTGCTTCATCAATGACCTTCCCTCCATCATAAGGTCAGAAATGGGGATGTTTGCTAATGATTGCACAGTGTTCAGTTCCATTCGCAACCCCTCAAATAATGAAGCGGTCCTTGCCTGCATGCAGCAAGACCTGGACAACATTCAGGCTTGGGCTGATAAGTGACAAGTTACATAAGTGACCAGATTACCTGTTGTTGCTGCCGTTTTTTTAAAAGTTCATTTAGGGGATGTGGGCGTCACTGGCATGGCCAGCATTTATTGCCCGTCCCTAATTGCCTTTGAGAAGGTGGTGGTGAGCCGCCTTCTTGAACTGTCGCAGTCCGTGTGGTGAAGGTTCTCTCACAGTGCTGTTAGGAAGGGAGTTCCAGGATTTTGACCCAACGACAATGAAGGAACGGCGATATATTTCCAAGTCGGGATGGTGTGTGACTTAAAGGGGAACGTGCAGGTGGTGTTGTTCCCATGCGCCTGCTGCCCTTGTCCTTCTAGGTGGTAGAGGTCATGGGTTTGGGAGGTGCTGTCGAAGAAGCCTTGGCGAGTTGCTGCAGTGCAACTTTTAGATGGTACACACAGCAGCCACGGTGCGGCGGTGGTGGAGGGATTGGATGTTTAGGGTGGTGGATGGGGTGTCAGTCAAGCTGGCTGTTTTGTCCTGGATGGTGTCGAGCTTCTAGAGTGTTGTTGGGGCTGCACTCATCCAGGCAAGTGGAGAGTATTCCATCACACTCCTGACTTGTGCCTTGTAGATGGTGGAAAGGCTTTGTGGAGTCAGGAGGTGAGTCTTTCGCCGCGGAATACCCAGCCTCTGACCTGCTCTTGTAGCTACAGTATTTATGTGGCTGGTCCAGTTAAGTTTCTGGTCAATGGTGACCCCCGGGATGTTGGGGATTCGGCAATGGTAATGCTGTTGAATGTCACAGGGAGGTGGTCATTGCCTGGCACTTGTCTGGCGTGAATGTTACTTGCCACTTATCAGCCTGGATGTTGTCCAGGTCTTGCTGCATGCGGGCACGGACTGCTTCATTATATGAGTGGTTGCGAATGGAACTGAACACTGCAATCATCAGCGAACATCCCCATTTCTGACCTTATGATGGAGGGAAGGTCACTGATGAAGCAGCTGAAGATGGTTGGGCCAAGGACACTGCCCTGAGGAACTCCTGCAGCGATGTCCTGGGCTGAGAAAATTGGCCTCCAACAACCACCACCATCTTCCTTTGTGCTGGGTATGACTCCAGTCACTGGAGCGTTTTCCCCGATTCCCATTGACTTCAATTTTACTCGGGCTCCTTGGTGCCACAATCAGTCAAATGCTGCCTTGATGTCAAGGGCAGTCACTCTTACCTCACTGTTGGGAAAGCTTCTAATGCCTCTCCTGAACTGGATTCATGAAAAAGCTTGTTCTTTGTATGCTCTAAATACACTCATCCTTCTCCACAGAACATTGCTGCTGAAATTACCTCATCCCACAGTCTCATATTATTTTCTGGACTCTCAAAGCTGTGGTACCTCTTACTATGTTAGACTTTCATTCCTCCTATAATCTCCAACCTTTTAAAAACCCCTCTTGGCATTGCCTAATGCTACTTTATCCTGTCCTTTGCTCTTTGCAACCTTAGTGGTGTCCTGTACTGTGCATCTTGGCTCCTTCACTTTAGTATCCCAAAATAAATAAATTGGATGAATAGTGCAACAAAGAGCTGAATACAGAGGGGCCAGGTTAGCCCAATATTTATATGGAAATCAGGCCTTTTAAAGCCCGTATCTTTTTTTAAAGAAGAAAGACTTGCATTTGTATAGTGCTTTTCATGACCTCAGGACATCCCAAAATGCTTTACAGCCAATGAAGTACTTTTTGAAGTGTAGTCACCATTGTAATGTAGGAAACGTGGCAGCCAATTTGCACACAGCAAAGGTCCCTCAAACGGCAATGTGATAACGACCAGCAAAGTGGCGAGCATATCACTTCTGAACCAAGAGTGGAGCAGCGCACTCTGTCTAAACAAACTTTAAAAAAAAAATAGGGCCTGCAGGGAATCATCATAGAATCACAGAAAGTTACGGCAAAGAAGGAGGCCATTCGGCCCATCGTGTCTGTGCTGGCTGTAAAAAGAGCGATCCAGCTTAATCCCACTTTCCAGCACTTGGTCTGTAGCCCTGTAGGTTACGGCACTTCAGGAGCACATCCAGGTACTTTTTAAATGAGTTGAGGGTTTCTGCCTCTACCACCCTTTCAGGCAATGAGTTCCAGACTCCACCACCCTGGGTGGAAAAATTTCTCCTCAGCTCCCCTCTAATCCTTTTACCAATCACTTTAAATTTATGCCCCTGGTCACTGAGCCCTCTGCTAAGGAAAATAGGTCCTCCCTATCCAAAAATGAAAAATATATTTCAACTTAATCCTAATTCTTTGTAACCTGGCTTTTAAATACCCCACGGAAGAAACCAACTCCTGTACGCAGTTTACAGGAATCTCAAACTGGATTGGGATTCTCCATTTTTGGAACTCTGAATCCAAAACTTGTGTTTGGATTGTTTTCATCGGCTGGTACAAGAAATGTGAAGCTGTGCTCACCCCAACTGGCCACGTGTCTTATGGTTCCAATAAGAGCTAAATCCCATAATTTTATGGTCAATCATGTTACACCCATAACAGTGTGTCTTCTGTAACATCCTCCGCTTAGCAATCATGCTTGCCTCAATATGAGCTGGCACTTGACCTTCTTGATGGAGTGATTGGGCTGTGTAATATCAATGGAAGTGTCCATGTCCCACTTGCAAAATAGTGACTGGGTTCCTCACACTCTTGGCAGATTCAGGTCCTTGCTTCTCTAGAACTTGTAACTGCGACCATGTTAAACAGTAATAGCACAAGGTGGTCTCTGGAGACGTGCATATTAATAAACAGCAGTGAAAGCTAGAAAAAGAAAAGGTTTAATCAGTATATACCACTCTGTCAAAGTGTTCTAGTAAGCTGCAAAGCAGGATTACTGAGTATTTGATAGGTTGTTATATCGGTCAAAACTTTAAATAGCTTTACTACATGATAAAACTTTTGTATTGAAAGACTCCTGAGAACACAGCACCAGAGTTAATTGTAAGATTAAATTTGATAGGGCTGCTCGGTGCTATTGATTCCCCAAGTGGTGAAATCTTTGATTCGCCCATGTGGTCATGCTGATGGTGACCAGATACTGAATTCCTAATTAATTGGGATTTTAACAATGTTTTTTCTGCTTTTGGTTCCATAAAATTTGCTCCATTCAATCTGTTCAATTTCTGTGGAAGTGTGAACCAGAAATGTTTGCTATTTTTCACTCTCCCTTTGCTCCCGAAAGTGACTTTTACAGGGGTACAAACTCAGTGCTGGCAGATTTTTAGCAGCTCACCCAGGTACCATTTCTCATGGTATCATAAACCCACGCAGTAATTTATCAGCAGGCTTTTCATCCATGGAGACATCATAGCCAAGCTGGATGCTAACATCAATTTACATCCACAATTCTCCTTTCCAGAAGGGGTCACTGGATAGTAGTCAGGAATGGGAGCTTTCATGCCATCCCACCCCCTTAAAAAAAAACCTGGTGAAGCGGAGCTCCCTCCTGGCACCCCACTCCTGCCCCCCCTTCTTTCCCACCCTCTTCTCTCCCCCTCCTGCCCCCCCCCACCCCTCTTCATATTTGTGAATGAGAGTTCAATCATGGTCTTGTGTTTTGGTGTTTGATGGCTATGTTCTGAGGGTCCTTACTCTACCAGCATTTACTGCTGAGTCTTCTAACTTCACCACTCTTGTCTTCCAGGGAGACCTGAAACAGTTTCTGCGTATTGCAAAAGGCAAAGAAGAGAAGATCAAATCTCAGCCATTGAGTACGAAACAGAAGGTACAAAGCCAAGGATTCTCAACTGGGGCTTTTAAATCATATGAAGTGTCATCTAAAAGATCAGTTATTGCTTTAGGAATTCAGCCATTTGAAGTGAGCTAGAATTCCATATATGGACACTCCTCCTTTTATATATAGTCCTGTTACTTATAAAAGAGCCTGAAGCCAGAAGAGTAAATGCTTGAGAGACGCCACCAAGTCTGTGCTGAACTGTGCCCTCAAAAACTTGGAAGGAAACCATGATAGCGTCACTTTTTGTACATATTGAAACCTTGATGTAACTTCTTCAGAAGTGCTGTTTCCCCACATGAGTGTGGACTGGGATCACTGAATAATCCTAGTGATTGTCGGCCTGATCATTTTTTCACCCCTTTCCCCTTGTCTCCTGTAGGTGATAATTCATGGTGGGATATGGTTCCCCAGTAGCCTTTTGGGCCCTTGTCCAACTGCTGATTGCTCACATGTCAGCCAAGACAGTGAGTTTTGGTGGTTGTTTGACCATGGGAAGAGATTGAGCCAAGTTTAATCTTGTCCTCACCTGACCCTCACTCAGTTGACCTTTCCAGCAGGCTGAAGGGCAACAGTCAAAAGTGGGATCCCTGGCTGTTTTCCTTTCCCTTGCCGAGTTCACTGAAGTTAATTGCCTCACCCCGGCTCAACGCAGACCTGGGGATTGAACCCAAGATCTTCTGGCCTGCACGGCTCAGTACCAAGCAAGGTGGTGCATTTACCATCTAAGCCATCAAGTGAATTCTTCCCCACTTGATGTTAACCTACTTGGATGGGGTCTAATTGTGATCTGTGCTAAACACATTTATTAGGTGCAGAATGGGGAAAATGTTCCATCCCTGCTGATCGAGAGCACATGCATGTTGTAATCCATCGCATGTGAAATATCAGATGAAAGAGTTTCTGTGCCATTTACCAGTTCAGACCTGTTCCCTGTACAAGCCAATATCTCTGCAGAGTATTGCTGGAAGTAGTGATTTCACTATTGTCTCCCCTCCTCTCCTGAAAGTATTGATTCCTTGCTGGCGTACAGTTCCATAGGCACGAATAGCCCTATAGTATGTTGGTCAAGTAACAACTCTTTTAGACAGAATGCCAGCATATTATTTCCGAGGCCATCTCTGACCACTGCCTTGTATCCTTAACCACCCACAGCCCCGGCCCTCTTCTAACCGCACTTCCTTTGCATCCAACCCCGAACGATCCTCTTCCCCCAAATCACTTACAACAGCACCCTCAAACTCTGGTCTTTGGCACTCCATTTGCCACAATACTTCTGCAGCTGTTGATTTGGTCAACCACTCTCTCGCCACCTTTGAGGGCCCCTGGTATAATCTTTAGTCTCAAGTCCAAGGGATGCAGACTTGATTATCTGGCACACAACTGGTTCAGTCATCCATCAGATCTGGCTTTACCACATTGAGCACTCTGGCAAAGCCACGCACTACTCCAGGATCATCTTGGAGAGCGAAGATAACCCCCATCATCTTTTCTCCAATACCAATGATCTCCTTAAACCCCTCCCCCCATCACCTTCACTTTCAACAAGTGCGATGAGCTCATTGGCTGCTTTGTCACCAAAATTGAGACTATCCATTCAGCTGCCTCTGCTGCTTTCCCAAGCCTACCAAGCTAAACCTGTCTCCGGGCTTCTTCTCCCTGTCCTAGCACTAACCCCGCGCATCTCTCTGGTTTGTCTCCCATCTCCCCTCATGCCTTCTCCAAGCTTATCTAGTCCATGAGACCCATCTCCTGCTCCCTTGGCCCCATTCACACTAAACTACTCACCACCCAATGTCCCATCCTGACCCCCATACTAGTTGACATTGTAAATAGTTCCATCTTTCTGGTAGTATCCTCCTTATTTGAAAACTTCCATCATCACCCCCTGTCCTTACAAACTACCAACCTATCTCCAACCTCCCTTTTCTCTCAAGTCCTTGGAACGTGTTGTCATCTCCCAAATCAGTGCCCATCTCTCCCGCTACTCCTATTTGAATTTCTCCAATCAGGTTTCCGCTCCTGCACAACACCCAATTAAAGTCACTAACAACATTCTCTGTGACTGTAACCATGGTGCATTATCCCTTCCTGATCCTTTTCAACCTTTCTGTGAACATTGACATTGTTGACCACGCCATCCTGCTCCAATCCCTCTCCTCCGTTGTCCACCACAGTGGCACTACCCTCACTTGGTTCCACACTTACCTATCCATCTGTAGCCAAAGCATCTCCAGCAATGGCTCCTCTTCCTGCCCCCACACCATTATCTCCAGAATCCCCCAAGGTTCTATCCTGGGCCCTTCCTCTTCCCATATTCTCCCCATTTCAACATCTGTAACGCCTGCCCCTACCCCCTTCTATCACTGAAACCTTCACCCATGTCTTTGTCACCTCCAGACTCGACTATTCCAATGTTGTCCTGGCCAGCCTTCCATCCTCTGTAAATTTCAGATTACCTAAAACTCTGCTGCCTGTGTCTTGTCCTGCTTGCCCATCGTCCTGTCCTTGTTGACCTATAGTGCCTCAGAATTAAAATTCTCATCATGTTTAAATCCCTTTATGGTCTCTCTCTCTCTCTAACCACCTCCAGCTCTATAACCCTCCCTCCCCCCTTCCTGACCTTGCTGTTCCTCTGACCCTGGTCTTTTGTGGACCCCCCCCTCTCTCTTTGCCCCACCATTGGCAGCTGTGCCTGCATCTCCTAGGCCCGATGCTCTGGAATTCCTTCCCTAAACTCCTTTGACTCTCCACTTCCCTCTCATCCTTTAAGACCCCCTTTGATCAAGCTTTCAGTTACCCTTCCTAGTATTTCCTCCTTTGGCTCAGCATTCATTTTTTGATTACGCCTCTTTGAAGTGCTATGATATGTTTTTCTATGTTCAAGGTGCTAATATAACTGTAAATTCTTGTATTTGATCTTGGGACCTGAACCCAGTCCCATTGTCACAAAGGTCCACCTAATGGTCAGGAATAACTTGATAGAAACTGGGAGCAGGAACTTTGGCTGATTCTTCTCTGTCCAGGAGTGTTGAGACCCAATTGTATTGAGACCCAATTGTAGCATCCCAACTGCTAAGATCAACTAAGTCAGCACAGCCCAGAGATCCATTCTGTGATCGCCTGTGCCAGATGGACCTTTTGCCCACTAGGCCATTAGGGTCATCAAGATCATACTGTATCTTGCAGTTGAAGACCTTTCTATTATTTTCCAGGTGGCTATTTGCACACAGGTAGCACTGGGAATGGAATACCTGTCAAACCATCGCTTTGTACACAAGGACTTGGCTGCTCGAAACTGCCTGATCAGCGCCCAGCGACAGGTCAAAGTGGCAGCACTTGGGCTGAGCAAGGATGTGTACAACAGGTAGGTTCAGATTTTACATATATTTAGAAAAAATGAATTGGATTAATTTTCTATATAACATTCGAAACAACAGTTTGAAGGAGAAACATCCTCCACAAACAGTATTCATGTCAAGAACTGCAACATTTAACAACCTCCTCCTCCCTCCTACTATCCACCAGGATCTCTCACAAAAAAAGGGATACTTGGTTCTGGATAGTCCCTCAAATTGGATTGTCCAGCTGCACACATGTAAGCTGATGGTTCCTGACATCCCCAAACCTGATCAAATGACTTGAATTTCTCTTTGCACCCAAAAGGCAGTTGTTTCAAATTAGTGGTTTAACTCGGTTTAAAGGGTCCAGAGGGGCAATTTTTTCACTCAAAGGGTGGTGAGTGTCTAGAACGAGCTGCCAGAGGCAGTAGTAGAGGCGGGTACAATTTTGTCTTTTAAAAAGCATTTGGACAGTTACATGGGTAAGATGGGTATAGAGGGATATGGGCCAAGTGCAGGCAACTGGGACTAGCTTAGTGGTATAAACTGGGCGACATGGACATGTTGGGCCGAAGGGCCTGTTTCCATGTTGTAAACTTCTATGATTCTATGAACTTGTTCCCAGGATAGGGGTGTTGTCTATTGCCCTGAGAAGTTGGTGGGCCTTCTTGAACTACGGCAGTCCTTGTGGTGGTGGTCATGCTCCCACAATGGAATTCCAGGATATTGACCCAGCAATGTATGTCCAAGTCGGGATGGAGGGGAACTGGGAGGCAATGTCTTTCCCACAACATTAATGATGTATTCACCTACTGTGTAGCAGATGAGATGGCCTCCAGACCAGTGTAAGAAAGAGCTTACATTTAGATCACATCCTCAGGACATATCCAAGAGCAATTGAGATGAATGACCAGATTAATTTTTTTTCTTGAATGGTATTGGTTAAAGGAATAATTTTGGCCAGGACATCAGGAGAACTCCCTGTTCCTCTTCAAGTAGTGCCGTGGGACCTTTTACGTCCACCCAAACAGACAAATGGGACCTCGGTTTAACATCTCATCTGAAAAAAGGCACCTCTGACTATGCAGCACTGAAGGGTCAGTCTAGATTATGTGCTCAAGTCCTGGACTGGGACTTGAACCCACGACCCTCTGACTCAGAGGCGAGAGTATGACCCCTGTGCCAAGTTGACGCACTCTTCAGATATCGAGGAATAAATTGTCCCATGATTGTAAGCTGCTGCCACAATTTCAGGCATATGGGCCAAGATAAATATTTTTATCAACAAATAAATCCTATTTATAATAACACTGCACTGACACTGATTTCCTTTGACCAGTAGTAACACATTAATACAGTATCCTCTCACCCTGATATTCTAGTCTAAGGGGCATTGACAATGACACCTCACATGCAGAAACCACATAAAAGCCTCTCTTATCAGCCCTTTTGCCAGAGTGATGGGTGTGTGACTCATTAAGCATGAGGTTAGAGAGTTTGTGAGTGTGTGCAGGAGTGAATCTCGCATACCTGACCCCAGCTTCCACCAGGGAGAACCCTTTGAAAGGAGATGTGATGCTGGAAGCACATCTCCTGCAGCAGGTTTGCAGTTCAGTCTATTCATTTTTTGGGAGAGAGCTTTTATATTTAATTCTGCACCAAACATTTTTTTATTAACTCTCCAATTCCTAACTAATTTTGCATGTGATGGTATCATCACACCATCCTGACTTGGAAATATATCGCCGTTCCTTCATCGTCGCTGAGTCAAAATCCTGGAACTCCCTCCCTAACAGCATTGTGGGAGAACCTTCACCACACGGACTGCAGCGGTTCAAGGCGGCGGCTCACCACCACCTTCTCAAGGGCAATTAGGGATGGGCAATAAATGCCGGCCTTGCCAGCGCCCCCACATCCCATGAACGAATTTTTTAAACACTTGTTCCTCAACACACAGAAAATAGCTATTGAAGCACGAACTATGCATTGTTCAGCTGTCATTACGACCATATTAGGATGTGCTTGTTAAAGAATATAGTGCCTTCCTTTTGAGATTGAGTTTGATCCTTTTTAGGCCCCATCTAGGTAGACTGCAGGGGGTGGGGCATTTTATGATTTTACAGTTTGGAATGGTAGTGGATTCATATCATTGACTCCATTCTTTTTCTCCTCCATGAATTTGCTCATTTTCAAATGGAGTAAGGTAAATTCGGCTCTTTGGATGCTGGGATGAAAGTTTGTGTGCTGGAGGGATCGGCTTCAGTGTGCTGAATGGCCTTTTTAAAATCCCTGATATGTATTCAGCAGCAACACAGTCCAGGTTCACTGCACTTCCTTTGCTAGAGGTCCAAATTCCAAGTGTCTTTCAGCAGAAATCAATTCCAAGTCAAGTTTGATTTATGTAACACATTTATATACACGACAAGGTAACTTTATTTGTGTAAATTTTTGTAAAGCTTTAACAGCATTGCCAATTTGAATAAGGCATTCTGGGATGGACTTGCTGTTGCACCTGGGAGTTAAATACCAGGCTACATCCTGCCACTTGCGTGTCTCCATATAAACCTTGCTGCTCCCCATATGCACACAGTGAATTGCAGTGAACTTTCCTGGTACTACAGCATGATATTGGATGAGATTTTAAACCAAAGTACTGTCTGCCTGTTCAAGTGGATGCAAAAGTTCCCAAAGCACTTTTCAGAGCAGAGCAGGAGTTGTCCTGGCCAACATTCTTCCCTCAACTAATTACCACAAAACTGGTGATTCATCTTGGAACTACATAACCAAACACAAAGTAATTCAATATATGAAGTGCTTTGAGATGTTTTGACACTTTATAAATGGAAGTTTTATTAATTATCGAACAGTGCTGTAATGTTCTGCCTCTTCACCAGTGAGTACTACCATTTCCGTCAAGCATGGATTCCACTGCGCTGGATGCCAGCTGAGGCCATATTTGAGGATGATTTCTCCACAAAATCGGACGTGTGGTCCTTTGGGGTCCTGATGTGGGAGGTCTTCTCGCAGGGGGAGTTGCCGTTTTCCAAACTCAGTGACGACGAAGTATTAACAGGTATTGAAGTTGGTTTTATTTTCTTTGCTCTTGTCCTCAAGTACAAGTGTGGAGCTCTCACGGCTGATACTAAGTAGAGAAGTAAGGGCAGAAACCTTGTCCTACTCTGTCTAGCACAGCTGTCATGTACATTAAGCACAGTCAGTGGTCTAGTGTTGGCCACATTCAGCTCATGAGCTCTGTAAATCTGGCCCACAAATCCCAGTTTTATTTGGACTTGTATTTCTTCTTTATTATTTTGAATTTTCATGAACCCTGGCATTTTGTAAAGGGCTCTTTTTAGTGCTGTTGTTTCAACGATGGATAAATCCTTCCATCGTATTACATTACATAGAATTTGCAGCACAGTAACAGGCCATTCGGCCCAACTGGTCTATGCCAGTGTTTATGCTCCACACGAGCCTCCTCCCACCTGACTTCATCTCATCCTATCAAAATGGCCTTCTATTACTTTCTCCCTCATGTACTTATCTAGCTTCCCCTTAAATGCATCTTCAGTTTCCCCTTAATTACATTAAATCAGCATCCCTTTAAATCAGAACACCAGGACCCAACCGGTATCAATAACTTGAGGTATATGCAGATTGAAAAGAACTTGGATTTAAACTTCACATGTACACATCTAAGCAACTCTGCACATGGCACTAAACTATACAGACCAGAAAGTTCTTGGCTCGATTTCCAGTATGCTGAGGTCAGTTGTAGCTGGGAGGGGAAAATGTGATTGTTGTTCAGTGGAAAGTGCACATGATCAAGCTTGAGTGTGATTCCCTCCATGATTGAATAAAGGAAAGAATCAACTTGCATTTATGTAGCACCTTGTCACATTTACAGCACTCAACTAATGAACTACTTTTGAAGTAGTCCTTATTATGTAGATTAACGGCCATGTTAATTTGCAGTCAGTAAGGTCCCACAAACAGAAATGAGATGAATGATCTTTTTATCTTTGGTGATGTTTGAAGAATGAATGTTGTCCAGGACACCACTCCATATGAACAAGCAAATGGAGTCAGGGGCTTAACTTGTCATCTGAAAGACAGCACCTCTGACAATGTAGCACTTCCTCAGCACTGCTCAAGTCCCTGAAGTGGGTCTGTAACCCACAGCCTCCTGATCCAGGTGAAAGTTATTTGTGGCTTGCCCCTTACTGCCCTTGTATAATTGTTACAGATACCCATTCTTAATTCCTCCATCGAGAGATCATAATATTTCACCCCCATTTCAGCATCTGATTGTTTCTTAAATGATTCCAAGGCTTTTGCCTCCATTACGCTATCTGAAAGTTTATTCCACGTGTTGATTATTCTCTCTGAGAATAGAATTTCCTGATATCTGTCCTAAAATTACCTTTTACTTTGAGCCTGTGTCCAATAACTCTATTCCTGCAGTTTAATTGAGCTGTATTTTAAACCCCTAATACGATCAACTCTGAAATGCCTCTGAGAAGCTCAAGTCTTCCCAGCTTTTTCAAACCTCAGATTCCTGACACTGGGAATCACCCTCCTGGCTCTTCTGTACACTGCCTCCAGTGCTTCAATGTCCCCTTGTTTCTTGGTGACTGGAGCTGCACACAGTATTCAAGATGCGGTCTACCAAACACCGTGTAGTTCGATCATTCCCTCCACTGACTTGTACTCCACTATTTTGCCTGTCGACCATCTTGTTAGCTTTGTTGAATGCTGCTCTTCATTGGCTAGGCATGTTGAGCATCGACTTTTAGGGCTCAACCTATTACTGTATAGTGATAAATTTGTGGAAAATTATTTGATGTATGGAACTTACACTGGTTTAAAAAAAAATCTATCAAGTTGGGCTTCAGAAGGGCTCATGGCCCTGCTGTCCAGATCCTGGAAGGAGGAAATCAAATAACTTTTTTTTTGAATGAAGTACCTCTGAGAACTTACAGCTATGAACCACTAGATGGTGCTGTTGCTGGGTTTGTCCTTCAGTACCAAGACCTACTTATCTTTACCCTCCCTCCCAGTTCAGGGACGACTTTTGATGCTAGTGAGGGTTAGCTTTTAGCTTGGATATTTTCCCAGTATATTTGTGGATTGAAGGTTCACACACATTAAAATGAAATGAGTACACTATTTGAACCGTGGCTCCAGCTGCAAAACTACCCAGGTATGGTAGCATGGTGGTTGTGTTACTGGACTAGTAATCCAGAGGCCTGGACTAATAATCCGGAGTCATGAGTTCAAATCCCACCACGGCAGCTGGGGAATTTAAATTCAATTAATTAAATAAAAATCTGGAATTAAAATACTAGTATCGGGAATGGTGGCCATGAAACTACCGGATTGTCGTAAAAATCCATCTGGTTCACTAATGTCCTTTAGGTCTGGCCTATATGTGACTCCAGACCCACAGCAATGTGGTTGATTCTTAATTGCCCTCTGAAATGGCCGAGCAAGCCACTCAGTTATAAAATCTCGCTAAAAAAAGTCATAAGAATAAAACCGGACAGACCACCCGGCATCGGACCACGAGGCACCGGACACGACAACGGCAAACCAAGCCCAGTCGATCCTGCAAAGTCCTCCTCACTAACATCTGGGGACTTGTGCCAAAATTGGGAGAGCTGTCCCACAGACTAGTCAAGCAATAGCCATACTCACAGAATCATACCTTTCAGCCAACGTCCCAAACTCTTCCATCACCATCCCAAGATATGTCCTGTCCCACCGGCAGGACAGACCCACCAGAGGTGGAGGTACAGTGATACACAGTCAGGAGGGAGTGGCCCTGGGAGTCCTCAACATTGACTCTGGACCCCATGAAATCTCATGGCATCAGGTCAAACGTGGGCAAGGAGACCTCCTGCAAGGGCACAAAATGTACTCTGGGTGGGGGACTTCAATGTCCATTACTACTGGCCGAGTCCTGCAGGACATAACTGCCAGACTGGGCCTGTGGCAGGTGGTGAGCGAACCAACACAAGGGAAAAACTTACTTGACCTCGTCCACATCAATCTACCTCTCGCACCACACATCTCTCTGACCACCGCACAGTCCTCGTGGAGACGAAGTCCCGTCTTCGCACTGAGGACACCATCCAACGTGTTGAGTGGCACTACCACTGTGCGAAATGGGATAGATTCAGAACAGATCTAGCAGCTCAAAGCTGGGCATCCATGAGGCGCTGTGGGCCATCAGCAGCAGCAGAATTGCATTCCAGCACAATCTGTAACCTCATGGCCCGGCATATTCCTCACTCTACCATTACCAACAAGCCAGGGGATCAACCCTGGTTCAATGAGGAGTGTAGAAGAGCATGCCAGGAGCAGCACCAGGCGTAACCTAAAAATGAGGTGCCGACCTGGTGAAGCTACAACTCAGGACTACATGCAAAACAGCGGAAGCAACATGCTACAGACAAAGCTAAGCGATTCCACAACCAACGGATCAGATCAAAGCTCTGCAGTCCTGCCACATCCAGTCGTGAATGGTGTGGACAATTAAACAACTAACGGGAGGAGGAGGCTCGGCCAACATCCCCATCCTCAATGATGGCGGAGTCCAGAACGTGAGTGCAAAAGACAAGGCTGAAGCGTTTGCAACCATCTTCAGCCAGAAGTGTCGAGTGGATGATCCATCTCGGCCTCCTCCCGATATCCCCAGCAGCACAGAAGCCAGTCTTCAGCCAATTCGATTCACTCCACGTGATATCAAGAAACGGCTGAGTGCACTGGATACAGCAAAGGCTATGGGCCCCGACAACATCCCAGCTGTCGTGCTGAAGACTTGTGCTCCAGTACAGCTACAACACTGGCAACTACCTGACAATGTGGAAAATTGCCCAGGTATGTCCTGTCCACAAAAAGCAGGACAAATCCAATCCAGCCAATTACCGCCCCATCAGTCTACTCTCAATCATCAGTAAAGTGATGGAAGGTGTCGTCGACAGTGCTATCAAGTGGCACTTACTCACCAATAACCTGCTCACCGATGCTCAGTTCCGCCAGGACCACTCGGCTCCAGACCTCATTACAGCCTTGGTCCAAACATGGACAAAAGAGCTGAATTCCAGAGGTGAGGTGAGAGTGACTGCCCTTGACATCAAGGAAGCATTTGACCGAGTGTGGCACCAAAGAGCCCTAGTAAAATTGAAGTCAATGGGAATCAGGGGGAAAACTCTCCAGTGGCTGGAGTCATACCAAGCACAAAGGAAGATGGTAGTGGTTGTTGGAGGCCAATCATCTCAGCCCCAGGGCATTGCTGCATGAGTTCCTCAGGGCAGTGTCCTAGGCCCAACCATCTTCAGCTGCTTCATCAATGACCTTCCCTCCATCATAAGGTCGGAAATGGGGATGTTCGCTGATGATTGCACAGTGTTCAGTACCATTCGCAACCCCTCAAATAATGAAGCAGTCCGAGCCCGCATGCAGCAAGACCTGGACAACATCCAGGCTCGGGCTGATAAGTGGCAAGTAACATTCGTGCCAGGCAATGACCATCTCCAACAAGAGAGAGAGTCTAACCACCTCCCCTTGACATTCAACGGCATTACCATCGCCGAATCCCACACCATCAACATCCTGGGGGTCACCATTGACCAGAAACTTAACTGGACCAGCCACATAAATACTGTGGCTACAAGAGCAGGTCAGAGGCTGGGTATTCTGCAGCGAGTGACTCACCATCTACAAGGCACAAGTCAGGAGTGTGATGGAATACTCTCCACTTGCCTGGATGAGTGCAGCTCCAACAACAGTCAAGAAGCTCAACACCATGAGGACAAAGCAGCCCGCTTGATTTGGTACCCCATCCATCACCCTAAACGTTCACTCCCTTCACCACCGGCGCACCATGGCTGCAGTGTGTACCATCCACAGGATGCACTGCAGCAACTCGACAAGGCTTCTTCGACAGCACCTCCCAAACCCGCAACCTCTACCACCTAGAAGGACAAGAGCAGCAGGTACATGGGAACAACACCACCTGCACGTTCCCCTCCAAGTCACACACCATCCCGACTTGGAAATATATCGCCGTTCCTTCATCGACGCTGAGTCAAAATCCTGGAACTCCCTTCCTAACAGCACTGTGGGAGAACCTTCACCACACGGACTGCAGCGGTTCAAGAAGGCGGCTCACCACCACCTTCTCGAGGCCAGTTAGGGATGGGCAATAAATGCCGGCCTTGCCAGCGACGCCCACATCCCATAAAAAAAAATGAAAGAGCAGTGATGGACATGGGGCTTTGGGCTGCCCTGCTGGCTCGGTGTATAAATGTACCACCCAATGCAGTACTGAGCTATACAGATGGGGGAAAGTCTAATTTCAACCATTTGTCTGCTCAGCTGACTCATCTCATCTCGGATTGGAGTGCTCCAGTTACGCTCAGTGTCCCCTGGCTGTGGAGGGGGGAAATTGTCCAGAGTTGTCACTCCAGATCACTAGTGATGTGCGTGCACGAGTGCATGTACACGAATGAGGAAGGACCGGGCTCGGCTGTGATGCCCCTCCCCCACTTTTCCATATGCTGTAAGTCACTGTCTTCAGGAGAGGGGGGAAAATACTGGAAAAATTGAAGTCCTGAGGGATCCCAGTTATGGAGATACTTTTGATAGGTGAGCTGCTGTGAATTCACCTGCTGGCCTTCTCACTAAACAGAAGTCCCCCTCCTCTATCTCTTCACCCCCCCACCTCCACCCACCCTCGACTAATTAACATTTTAAAAACTAAATAGTTCAAAACAACTGAAGGTTTTAAAGACGCAGAAATGCATTGTGTTTTACACAACATTCATTCCCTTCCGCCAAACTGTGGCTGAATGATCTCAGCTGACAGGTGAACACACTCATTTCCCAGTTCTATATCGAAAGCACTGGTTTCCTTTCATGCTGCATCACTCATTCCACAATCACGCCAATGTTGATGAGGCTACAGGGACAGTCTGTTTCAAAGCTGCCCTCATGACCAGAATCTGCTTTGAATGGAGAGCAGACAGTTTCCGAGAGATTCTGTCATCAAGATTTGTTCAGGTCCCAGGGCTGCTCACTGATCAGTCGGGATGAGTTTATTCTGGTTGTAGTGGGGACTGGCTGAAGCTTCTTGCAGTGACCATTAGGAGGAGAAAGCAAAGGTACTGATGGTCAAACTCCCAGCTTCTAAAAATAAAAAAAAATAAGACTTGCATTTATATAGCGCCTTTCACCACCTCAGGAGGTCCCAAAGTGCTTTACAGCCAATTAAGTACTTTTTGAAGTGTAGTCACTGTTGTAATGTAGGCAACACGGCAGCTAATTTGCGCACATCAAGGTCCCACAACAGCAATGTTATAGTGACCAGATAATCTGAAAGTGATGTTGGTTGAGGGATAAACACTGGAGAACTCCCCTGCTCTTGTACCTTTTGTACCAGTTATGGGGATATGTGATGTCTTTCCTCAAGAAGATAAACTATTGGTGATTGGTTGACAAAACACGTCTCTAGGTGGTGGGAACTTGCATTTTTTTACATGTCTCCGGCAAATGGCAAGGGCAGGAGGAGAAATAAAGATAAACATGTTTATATACAAAGATTAACCCAAGTTTTTTTTGTTGCAGGGGTACAGAACAGTCAGATCAAACTCCCTGCACCTGATGGCTGCCCATCTAAACTCTACAAACTGATGCAGCGTTGCTGGGCAGCAAGCCCCAAGGACCGCCCATCTTTCAGTGAGATTGCAAACACTCTCAGCGAAATTCCTGCTGACAGCAAAGTCTGATGGGGATCAGTGACTTCCCAGAATCATGTACATGTTCGACAAGGAACGGCATCCCATCAGGGGCTTGTCTGTTGGCTGTGTCTGCTATTTTTTATTGTAATGTTTTGTGTTTTTTTTATTAATTCATACAAGGAATCAACCATCTCAAATTCCAGGGTCCTTTTGCCTTAAGCTCGAAACTACAGAGAGCCGTTCTCGAGGCCTTTCACCCACTGGTATCATTGTGCATATGTTTCTGCCATGGAGGATTTTGGTCTCTCTCGTGCAGGAGTTTGGGAAACTACCGCCAAACTCATCAGAGAGGCTCCGTAAGGTGAAGAGTAGCAACAAAACAGACTTGACGAGTGCATTGACTAAGAGCAATAAAAATCGTTCACCCTACCACCATCTCATCTGGAAAACACTAAAACAGTGCAGTCCTTGCTTCTCTAATCAGCAAGTTACTGCGCTGAGTGAATTTGCTTCATCAGAACTGTTTTATATAAAGGACCAAGCACAACAGATCTTCAAAATCTAATCATGTTCAGAGAAAAGAGAGCGGAGCGAGTATGGAGAAGGTGAAGGCTGTCTGACAGGACCATGACCTGCCGGTGGATGTTACATGACCTCAGGATGGCTCCACGCCTAGAGGTTGTACATACTGTAGAAATCACAAGATAACTTGTTACCAAGTTCCTTAATGTAGAAAGAAGCTGGAGAAACCTGTCTATTTATTTCAGTAGGTTCTCAACGATCTTGTCTTTCCAACATGGTACTGTTCAACTGTTTATTTGCCTTTTTAAAAAAACAATTATTTTATGTATGTTAACCTTTAAACATATCCTTTACAAGCAAAAATGCTATATCTAAAGCCAGGAATTAAACTGGTAATTGCATATAGGCAAGTCTGTACTGAACCAAGTGCCTGGTGTATGAAGGAATTTTTATCAACTTTCAAAAATGTTATTAAATGCAAGCTCCTGTTTTCATAATTCTTCTAAGAAACCTTTTTTATATTAAGTTTTTCAATTTTTTTTAAAAGAACCATGGGAAGAAATAAACCTTGGCTGCAATGTTAGGTTTTTTTTATTTTGAGTAAAACTTAGACACCTTTAGTTCGTATTTGGCTTGTGCAGTTGGTTTCATATCCGTGATTTTTACATGCTGCTGTCAATAAAGTTCACACTTTTTGGTATTTCATTTTATCTGTTTGCTCCAGTGGAAAATCCACTGTTTGACTAATAGTCCGTGTGCCACGGTGGAGTGGCTAAGCATAGCCCAGTGTGATATCTGTGTGTCACAGTGGGGAGGGGCTCGACGTGGTCCTGTGTGATATCTGTGTGTCACAGTGGGGAGGGGCTGGACGTGGTCCTGTGTGATATCTGTGTGTCACAGTGGGGAGGGGCTGGACATGGTCCTGTGTGATATCTGTGTGTCACAGTGGGGAGGGGCTGGACGTGGTCCTGTGATATCTGTGTGTCACAGTGGGGAGGGGCTGGACGTGGCCCTGTGTGATATCTGTGTGTCACAGTGGGGAGGGGCTGGACGTGGTCCTGTGATATCTGTGTGTCACAGTGGGGAGTGACTGGACGTGG
The DNA here is from genome assembly GCF_035084215.1 of Heptranchias perlo. Taxonomy (NCBI): domain Eukaryota; kingdom Metazoa; phylum Chordata; class Chondrichthyes; order Hexanchiformes; family Hexanchidae; genus Heptranchias; species Heptranchias perlo. Next base: position 130,724,303 of record NC_090329.1, read on the forward strand.
TCCTGTGTGATATCTGTGTGTCACAGTGGGGAGAGGCTGCACATGGTCCTGTGTGATATCTGTGTGTCACAGTGGGGAGGGGCTGGACGTGGTCCTGTGTGATATCTGTGTGTCACAGTGGGGAGGGGCTGGACGTGGTCCTGTGATATCTGTGTGTTACAGTGGGGAGGGGCTGGACGTGGCCCTGTGTGATATCTGTGTGTCACAGTGGGGAGGGGCTGGACGTGGTCCTGTGATATCTGTGTGTCACAGTGGGGAGTGACTGGACGTGGTCCTGTGTGATATCTGTGTGTCACAGTGGGGAGGGGCTGGACGTGGTCCTGTGATATCTGTGTGTCACAGTGGGGAGGGGCTGGACGTGGTCCTGTGTGATATCTGTGTGTCACAGTGGGGAGTGACTGGACGTGGTCCTGTGTGATATCTGTGTGTCACAGTGGGGAGTGACTGGACGTGGTCCTGTATGATATCTGTGTGTCACAGTGGGGAGAGGCTGGACATGGTCCTGTGTGATATCTGTGTGTCACAGTGGGGAGGGGCTGGACGTGGTCCTGTGTGATATCTGTGTGTCACAGTGGGGAGGGGCTGGACGTGGTCCTGTATGATATCTGTGTGTCACAGTGGGGAGGGGCTGGACGTGGTCCTGTGATATCTGTGTGTCACAGTGGGGAGGGGCTGGACGTGGCCCTGTGTGATATCTGTGTGTCACAGTGGGGAGAGGCTGGACATGGTCCTGTGTGATATCTGTGTGTCACAGTGGGGAGAGGCTGGACATGGTCCTGTGTGATATCTGTGTGTCACAGTGGGGAGAGGCTGGACGTGGCCCTGTGTGATATCTGTGTGTCACAGTGGGGAGAGGCTGGACGTGGTCCTGTGTGATATCTGTGTGTCACAGTGGGAAGAGGCTGGACGTGGCCCTGTGTGATATCTGTGTGTCACAGTGGGGAGTGACTGGACGTGGTCCTGTGTGATATCTGTGTGTCATAGTGGGGAGTGACTGGACGTGGCCCTGTGTGATATCTGTGTGTCACAGTGGGGAGAGGCTGGACGTGGTCCTGTGTGATATCTGTGTGTCACAGTGGGGAGGGGCTGGACATGGTCCTGTGTGATACCTGTGTGTCACAGTGGGGAGAGGCTGGACGTGGTCCTGTGTGATATCTGTGTGTCACAGTGGGGAGGGGCTGGACATGGTCCTGTGTGATACCTGTGTGTCACAGTGGGGAGAGGCTGGACGTGGTCCTGTGTGATATCTGTGTGTCACAGTGGGGAGGGGCTGGACGTGGTCCTGTGTGATATCTGTGTGTCACAGTGGGGAGGGGCTGGACATGGTCCTGTGTGATGTGTGTCACAGTGGGGAGGGGCTGGACGTGGTCCTGTGTGATATCTGTGTGTCACAGTGGGGAGGGGCTGGACGTGGTCCTGTGTGATATCTGTGTGTCACAGTGGGGAGGGGCTGGACATGGTCCTGTGTGATATCTGTGTGTCACAGTGGGGAGGGGCTGGACATGGTCCTGTGTGATATCTGTGTGTCACAGTGGGGAGGGGCTGGACGTGGTCCTGTGTGATATCTGTGTGTCACAGTGGGGAGGGGCTGGACGTGGTCCTGTGTGATATCTGTGTGTCACAGTGGGGAGGGGCTGGACATGGTCCTGTGTGATATCTGTGTGTCACAGTGGGGAGGGGCTGGACGTGGTCCTGTGTGATATCTGTGTGTCACAGTGGGGAGGGGCTGGACGTGGTCCTGTGATATCTGTGTGTCACAGTGGGGAGGGGCTGGACGTGGTCCTGTGATATCTGTGTGTCACAGTGGGGAGTGACTGGACGTGGTCCTGTGTGATATCTGTGTGTCACAGTGGGGATGGGCTGGACGTGGTCCTGTGATATCTGTGTGTCACAGTGGGGAGTGACTGGACGTGGTCCTGTGTGATATCTGTGTGTCACAGTGGGGAGAGGCTGGACGTGGTCCTGTGTGATATCTGTGTGTCACAGTGGGGAGGGGCTGGACGTGGTCCTGTGTGATATCTGTGTGTCACAGTGGGGAGGGGCTGGACGTGGTCCTGTGTGATATCTGTGTGTCACAGTGGGGAGGGGCTGGACGTGGTCCTGTGATATCTGTGTGTCACAGTGGGGAGGGGCTGGACGTGGCCCTGTGTGATATCTGTGTGTCACAGTGGGGAGGGGCTGGACGTGGTCCTGTGATATCTGTGTGTCACAGTGGGGAGTGACTGGACGTGGTCCTGTGTGATATCTGTGTGTCACAGTGGGGAGAGGCTGGACGTGGTCCTGTGTGATATCTGTGTGTCACAGTGGGGAGGGGCTGGACGTGGTCCTGTGTGATATCTGTGTGTCACTGTGGGGAGGGGCTGGACGTGGTCCTGTGATATCTGTGTGTCACAGTGGGGAGGGGCTGGACGTGGTCCTGTGTGATATCTGTGTGTCACAGTGGGGAGTGACTGGACGTGGTCCTGTGTGATATCTGTGTGTCATAGTGGGGAGGGGCTGGACGTGGTCCTGTGTGATGTGTGTCACAGTGGGGAGGGGCTGGACGTGGTCCTGTGTGATATCTGTGTGTCACAGTGGGGAGGGGCTGGACGTGGTCCTGTGATATCTGTGTGTCACAGTGGGGAGGGGCTGGACGTGGTCCTGTGTGATACCTGTGTGTCACAGTGGGGAGAGGCTGGACGTGGTCCTGTATGATATCTGTGTGTCACAGTGGGGAGGGGCTGGACGTGGTCCTGTGATATCTGTGTGTCACAGTGGGGAGGGGCTGGACGTGGTCCTGTGTGATACCGGTGTGTCACAGTGGGGAGAGGCTGGACGTGGTCCTGTGTGATGTGTGTCACAGTGGGGAGGGGCTGGACGTGGTCCTGTGATATCTGTGTGTCACAGTGGGGAGGGGCTGGCCATGGTCCTGTGTGATATCTGTGTGTCACAGTGGGGAGGGGCTGGACATGGTCCTGTGTGATGTGTGTCACAGTGGGGAGGGGCTGGACGTGGTCCTGTGTGATATCTGTGTGTCACAGTGGGGAGGGGCTGGACGTGGTCCTGTGTGATATCTGTGTGTCACAGTGGGGAGGGGCTGGACGTGGTCCTGTGTGATATCTGTGTGTCACAGTGGGGAGGGGCTGGACGTGGTCCTGTGTGATATCTGTGTGTCACAGTGGGGATGGGCTGGACATGGTCCTGTGTGATATCTGTGTGTCACAGTGGGGAGGGGCTGGACGTGGTCCTGTGTGATATCTGTGTGTCACAGTGGGGAGGGGCTGGACGTGGTCCTGTGTGATATCTGTGTGTCACAGTGGGGAGGGGCTGGACATGGTCCTGTGTGATATCTGTGTGTCACAGTGGGGAGGGGCTGGACGTGGTCCTGTGATATCTGTGTGTCACAGTGGGGAGTGACTGGACGTGGTCCTGTGTGATATCTGTGTGTCACAGTGGGGAGAGGCTGGACATGGTCCTGTGTGATATCTGTGTGTCACAGTGGGGAGTGACTGGACGTGGTCCTGTGTGATATCTGTGTGTCACAGTGGGGAGTGACTGGACGTGGTCCTGTATGATATCTGTGTGTCACAGTGGGGAGAGGCTGGACATGGTCCTGTGTGATATCTGTGTGTCACAGTGGGGAGGGGCTGGACGTGGTCCTGTGTGATATCTGTGTGTCACAGTGGGGAGGGGCTGGACGTGGTCCTGTATGATATCTGTGTGTCACAGTGGGGAGGGGCTGGACGTGGTCCTGTGATATCTGTGTGTCACAGTGGGGAGGGGCTGGACGTGGCCCTGTGTGATATCTGTGTGTCACAGTGGGGAGAGGCTGGACGTGGTCCTGTGTGATATCTGTGTGTCACAGTGGGGAGAGGCTGGACGTGGCCCTGTGTGATATCTGTGTGTCACAGTGGGGAGAGGCTGGACGTGGTCCTGTGTGATATCTGTGTGTCACAGTGGGGAGTGACTGGACGTGGTCCTGTGTGATATCTGTGTGTCACAGTGGGGAGAGGCTGGACATGGTCCTGTGTGATATCTGTGTGTCACAGTGGGGAGGGGCTGGACGTGGTCCCGTGTGATGTGTGTCACAGTGGGGAGTGACTGGACGTGGTCCCGTGTGATGTGTCTCACAGTGGGGAGTGACTGGACGTGGTCCTGTGTAATGTGTGTCACAGTGGGGAGTGACTGGACGTGGTCCCGTGTGATGTGTGTCACAGTGGGGAGGGGCTGGACGTGGTCCTGTGTGATATCTGTGTGTCACAGTGGGGAGTGACTGGACGTGGTCCTGTGTGATATCTGTGTGTCACAGTGGGGAGTGACTGGACGTGGTCCTGTGTGATATCTGTGTGTCACAGTGGGGAGAGGCTGGACATGGTCCTGTGTGATATCTGTGTGTCACAGTGGGGAGGGGCTGGACGTGGTCCCGTGTGATGTGTGTCACAGTGGGGAGTGACTGGACGTGGTCCTGTGTGATATCTGTGTGTCACAGTGGGGAGTGACTGGACGTGGTCCTGTGTGATATCTGTGTGTCACAGTGGGGAGAGGCTGGACATGGTCCTGTGTGATATCTGTGTGTCACAGTGGGGAGGGGCTGGACGTGGTCCCGTGTGATGTGTGTCACAGTGGGGAGTGACTGGACGTGGTCCTGTATGATATCTGTGTGTCACAGTGGGAAGAGGCTGGACGTGGCCCTGTGTGATATCTGTGTGTCACAGTGGGGAGTGACTGGACGTGGTCCTGTGTGATATCTGTGTGTCACAGTGGGGAGTGACTGGACGTGTTCCCGTGTGATGTGTGTCTCAGTGGGGAGTGACTGGACGTGTTCCCGTGTGATGTGTCACAGTGGGGAGTGACTGGACGTGGTCCCGTGTGATGTGTGTCACAGTGGGGAGTGACTGGACGTGGTCCCGTGTGATGTGTCACAGTGGGGAGTGACTGGACGTGGTCCTGTCTGATGTGTGTCACAGTGGGGAGTGACTGGACGTGGTCCCGTGTGATGTGTGTCACAGTGGGGAGGGGCTGGACGTGGTCCCGTGTGATGTGTGTCACAGTGGGGAGGGGCTGGACGTGTTCCCGTGTGATGTGTCTCTCAGTGGGGAGTGACTGGACGTGGTCCCGTGTGATGTGTGTCACAGTGGGGAGTGACTGGACGTGGTCCCGTGTGATGTGTCTCACAGTGGGGAGTGACTGGATGTGGTCCTGTGTAATGTGTGTCACAGTGGGGAGTGACTGGACGTGGTCCCGTGTGATGTGTGTCACAGTGGGGAGGGGCTGGACGTGGTCCTGTGTAATGTGTGTCACAGTGGGGAGTGACTGGACGTGGTCCTGTGTGATATCTGTGTGTCACAGTGGGGAGGGGCTGGACATGGTCCTGTGATATCTGTGTGTCACAGTGGGGAGAGGCTGGACGTGGTCCTCTGACATCTGTGTGTCACAGTGGGGAGGGGCTGGACATGGTCCTGTGTGATATCTGTGTGTCACAGTGGGGAGTGACTGGATATGGCCCTGTGTGATATCTGTGTGTCACAGTGGGGAGAGGCTGGACGTGGTCCTCTGATATCTGTGTGTCACAGTGGGAAGAGGCTGGACGTGGCCCTGTGTGATATCTGTGTGTCACAGTGGGGAGTGACTGGACATGGTCCTGTGTGATATCTGTGTGTCACAGTGGGGAGTGACTGGACATGGTCCTGTGTGATACCTGTGTGTCACAGTGGGGAGAGGCTGGACATGGTCCTGTGTGATATCTGTGTGTCACAGTGGGGAGAGGCTGGACGTGGTCCTGTGTGTTATCTGTGTGTCACAGTGGGGAGGGGCTGGACGTGGTCCTGTGTGATATCTGTGTCTCACAGTGGGGAGAGGCTGGACATGGTCCTGTGTGATATCTGTGTGTCACAGTGGGGAGGGGCTGGACGTGGCCCTGTGTGATATCTGTGTGTCACAGTGGGGAGGGGCTGGACGTGGTCCTGTGTGATATCTGTGTCTCACAGTGGGGAGAGGCTGGACATGCTCCAGTGTGATATCTGTGTGTCACAGTGGGGAGAGGCCGGACGTGGTCCTGTGATATCTGTGTGTCACAGTGGGGAGTGACTGGACGTGGTCCCGTGTGATGTGTGTCACATTGGGGAGGGGCTGGACGTGTTCCCGTGTGATGTGTCTCTCAGTGGGGAGTGACTGGACGTGGTCCCGTGTGATGTGTCACAGTGGGGAGTGACTGGACGTGGTCCCGTGTGATGTGTCACAGTGGGGAGTGACTGGACGTGGTCCCGTGTGATGTGTCTCTCAGTGGGGAGTGACTGAACGTGGTCCCGTGTGATGTGTGTCTCAGTGGGGAGTGACTGGACGTGTTCCCGTGTGATGTGTCACAGTGGGGAGTGACTGGACGTGGTCCCGTGTGATGTGTCTCAGTGGGGAGTGACTGGACGTGGTCCTGTGTGATGTGTGTCACAGTGGGGAGTGACTGGACGTGGTCCCGTGTGATGTGTCACAGTGGAGAGTGACTGGACGTGGTCCCGTGTGATGTATGTCACAGTGGGGAGGGGCTGGACGTGGTCCCGTGTGATGTGTGTCACAGTGGGGAGGGGCTGGACGTGTTCCCGTGTGATGTGTCTCTCAGTGGGGAGTGACTGGACGTGGTCCTGTGTAATGTGTGTCACAGTGGGGAGTGACTGGACGTGGTCCCGTGTGATGTGTGTCACAGTGGGGAGGGGCTGGACGTGGTCCTGTGTAATGTGTGTCACAGTGGGGAGTGACTGGACGTGGTCCTGTGTGATATCTGTGTGTCACAGTGGGGAGAGGCTGGACGTGGTCCTGTGATATCTGTGTGTCACAGTTGGGAGGGGCTGGACATGGTCCTGTGTGATATCTGTGTGTAACAGTGGGGAGTGACTGGACATGGTCCTGTGTGATATCTGTGTGTCACAGTGGGGAGTGACTGGACATGGTCCTGTGTGATACCTGTGTGTCACAGTGGGGAGAGGCTGGACGTGGTCCTGTGTGTTATCTGTGTGTCACAGTGGGGAGGGGCTGGACGTGGTCCTGTGTGATATCTGTGTGTCACAGTGGGGAGGGGCTGGACGTGGTCCTGTGTGATATCTGTGTCTCACAGTGGGGAGAGGCTGAACATGCTCCAGTGTGATATCTGTGTGTCACAGTGGGGAGAGGCCGGACGTGGTCCTGTGATATCTGTGTGTCACAGTGGGGAGTGACTGGACGTGGTCCCGTGTGATGTGTGTCACATTGGGGAGGGGCTGGACGTGTTCCCGTGTGATGTGTCTCTGAGTGGGGAGTGACTGGACGTGGTCCCGTGTGATGTGTCACAGTGGGGAGTGACTGGACGTGGTCCCGTGTGATGTGTCACAGTGGGGAGTGACTGGACGTGGTCCCGTGTGATGTGTCACAGTGGGGAGTGACTGGACGTGGTCCCGTGTGATGTGTCTCTCAGTGGGGAGTGACTGAACGTGGTCCCGTGTGATGTGTGTCTCAGTGGGGAGTGACTGGACGTGTTCCCGTGTGATGTGTCACAGTGGGGAGTGACTGGACGTGGTCCCGTGTGATGTGTGTCACAGTGGGGAGTGACTGGACGTGGTCCCGTGTGATGTGTGTCACAGTGGGGAGTGACTGGACGTGGTCCCGTGTGATGTGTCACAGTGGGGAGTGACTGGACGTGGTCCCGTGTGATGTGTCTCTCAGTGGGGAGTGACTGGACGTGGTCCCGTGTGATGTGTGTCTCAGTGGGGAGTGACTGGACGTGTTCCCGTGTGATGTGTCACAGTGGGGAGTGACTGGACGTGGTCCCGTGTGATGTGTCTCTCAGTGGGGAGTGACTGGACGTGGTCCCGTGTGATGTGTCTCTCAGTGGGGAGTGACTGGACGTGGTCCTGTGTGATATCTGTGTGTCACAGTGGGGAGTGACTGGACGTGGTCCCGTGTGATGTGTGTCACAGTGGGCAGTGACTGGACGTGGTCCCGTGTGATGTGTGTCACAGTGGGGAGTGACTGGACGTGGTCCCGTGTGATGTGTGTCACAGTGGGGAGTGACTGGACGTGGTCCCGTGTGATGTGTGTCACAGTGGGGAGTGACTGGACGTGGTCCCGTGTGATGTGTGTCTCAGTGGGGAGTGACTGGACGTGGTCCCGTGTCATGTGTGTCACAGTGGGGAGTGACTGGACGTGGTCCCGTGTGATGTGTCTCTCAGTGGGGAGTGACTGGACGTGGTCCCGTGTGATGTGTGTCACAGTGGGGAGTGACTGGACGTGGTCCCGTGTGATGTGTCTCTCAGTGGGGAGTGACTGGACGTGGTCCCGTGTGATGTGTCTCTCAGTTGGGAGTGACTGGACGTGGTCCTGTGTGATATCTGTGTGTCACAGTGGGGAGAGGCTGGACGTGGTCCTGTGATATCTGTGTGTCACAGTGGGGAGGGGCTGGACATGGTCCTGTGTGATATCTGTGTGTAACAGTGGGGAGTGACTGGACATGGTCCTGTGTGATATCTGTGTGTCACAGTGGGGAGTGACTGGACATGGTCCTGTGTGATACCTGTGTGTCACAGTGGGGAGGGGCTGGACATGGTCCTGTGTGATATCTGTGTGTCACAGTGGGGAGAGGCTGGACATGGTCCTGTGTGATATCTGTGTGTCACAGTGGGGAGAGGCTGGACGTGGTCCTGTGTGTTATCTGTGTGTCACAGTGGGGAGGGGCTGGACGTGGCCCTGTGTTATATCTGTGTCTCACAGTGGGGAGAGGCTGGACATGCTCCAGTGTGATATCTGTGTGTCACAGTGGGGAGAGGCCGGACGTGGTCCTGTGATATCTGTGTGTCACAGTGGGGAGTGACTGGACGTGGTCCCGTGTGATGTGTGTCACAGTGGGGAGTGACTGGACGTGGTCCCGTGTGATGTGTGTCACAGTGGGGAGTGACTGGACGTGGTCCCGTGTGATGTGTGTCACATTGGGGAGGGGCTGGACGTGTTCCCGTGTGATGTGTCTCTCAGTGGGGAGTGACTGGACGTGGTCCCGTGTGATGTGTCACAGTGGGGAGTGACTGGACGTGGTCCCGTGTGATGTGTCACAGTGGGGAGTGACTGGACGTGGTCCCGTGTGATGTGTCTCTCAGTGGGGAGTGACTGAACGTGGTCCCGTGTGATGTGTGTCTCAGTGGGGAATGACTGGACGTGTTCCCGTGTGATGTGTCACAGTGGGGAGTGACTGGACGTGGTCCCCTGTGATGTGTGTCACAGTGGGGAGTGACTGGACGTGGTCCCGTGTGATGTGTCACAGTGGGGAGTGACTGGACGTGGTCCTGTGTGATGTGTGTCACAGTGGGGAGTGACTGGACGTGGTCCCGTGTGATGTGTGTCACAGTGGGGAGGGGCTGGACGTGGTCCCGTGTGATGTGTCACAGTGGGGAGTGACTGGACGTGGTCCCGTGTGATGTGTCACAGTGGGGAGTGACTGGACGTGGTCCCGTGTGATGTGTCTCTCAGTGGGGAGTGACTGAACGTGGTCCCGTGTGATGTGTGTCTCAGTGGGGAGTGACTGGACGTGTTCCCGTGTGATGTGTCACAGTGGGGAGTGACTGGACGTGGTCCCGTGTGATGTGTGTCACAGTGGGGAGTGACTGGACGTGGTCCCGTGTGATGTGTCACAGTGGGGAGTGACTGGACGTGGTCCTGTGTGATGTGTCACAGTGGGGAGTGACTGGACGTGGTCCCGTGTGATGTGTCACAGTGGGGAGTGACTGGACGTGGTCCCGTGTGATGTGTCTCTCAGTGGGGAGTGACTGAACGTGGTCCCGTGTGATGTGTGTCTCAGTGGGGAGTGACTGGACGTATTCCCGTGTGATGTGTCACAGTGGGGAGTGACTGGACGTGGTCCCGTGTGATGTGTGTCACAGTGGGGAGTGACTGGACGTGGTCCCGTGTGATGTGTCACAGTGGGGAGTGACTGGACGTGGTCCTGTGTGATGTGTGTCACAGTGGGGAGTGACTGGACGTGGTCCCGTGTGATGTGTGTCACAGTGGGGAGGGGCTGGACGTGGTCCCGTGTGATGTGTGTCACAGTGGGGAGGGGCTGGACGTGTTCCCGTGTGATGTGTCTCTCAGTGGGGAGTGACTGGACGTGGTCCCGTGTGATGTGTCACAGTGGGGAGTGACTGGACATGGTCCCGTGTGATGTGTCACAGTGGGGAGTGACTGGACGTGGTCCCGTGTGATGTGTCACAGTGGGGAGTGACTGGACGTGGTCCCGTGTGATGTGTCTCTCAGTGGGGAGTGACTGGACGTGGTCCCGTGTGATGTGTCTCTCAGTGGGGAGTGACTGGACGTGTTCCCGTGTGATGTGTCACAGTGGGGAGTGACTGGACGTGGTCCCGTGTGATGTGTGTCACAGTGGGGAGTGACTGGACGTGGTCCTGTGTGATGTGTCACAGTGGAGAGTGACTGGACGTGGTCCCGTGTGATGTGTGTCACAGTGGGGAGGGGCTGGACGTGGTCCCGTGTGATGTGTGTCACAGTGGGGAGAGGCTGGACATGGTCCCGTGTGATGTGTGTCACAGTGGGGAGTGACTGGACGTGGTCCCGTGTGATGTGTGTCACAGTGGGGAGTGACTGGACGTGGTCCCGTGTGATGTGTGTCACAGTGGGGAGTGACTGGACGTGGTCCCCTGTGATGTGTGTCACAGTGGGGAGTGACTGGACGTGGTCCCGTGTGATGTGTGTCACAGTGGGGAGTGACTGGACGTGGTCCCGTGTGATGTGTGTCACAGTGGGGAGTGACTGGACGTGGTCCCGTGTGATGTGTGTCACAGTGGGGAGTGACTGGACGTGGTCCCGTGTGATGTGTGTCACAGTGGGGAGTGACTGGACGTGGTCCCGTGTGATGTGTGTCACAGTGGGGAGTGACTGGACGTGGTCCCGTGTGATGTGTGTCACAGTGGGGAGTGACTGGACGTGGTCCCGTGTGATGTGTGTCACAGTGGGGAGTGACTGGACGTGGTCCCGTGTGATGTGTGTCACAGTGGGGAGTGACTGGACGTGGTCCCGTGTGATGTGTGTCACAGTGGGGAGTGACTGGACGTGGTCCCGTGTGATGTGTGTCTCAGTGGGGAGTGACTGGACGTGGTCCCGTGTCATGTGTGTCACAGTGGGGAGTGACTGGACGTGGTCCCGTGTGATGTGTCTCTCAGTGGGGAGAGGCTGGACGTGGTCCCGTGTGATGTGTGTCACAGTGGGGAGTGACTGGACGTGGTCCCGTGTGATGTGTGTCACAGTGGGGAGTGACTGGACGTGGTCCCGTGTGATGTGTCTCTCAGTGGGGAGTGACTGGACGTGGTCCCGTGTGATGTGTGTCACAGTGGGGAGTGACTGGACGTGGTCCCGTGTGATGTGTGTCACAGTGGGGAGTGACTGGACGTGGTCCCGTGTGATGTGTCTCACAGTGGGGGGTGACTGGACGTGGTCCCGTGTGATGTGTGTCACAGTGGGGAGTGACTGGACGTGGTCCCGTGTGATGTGTGTCACAGTGGGGAGTGACTGGACGTGGTCCCGTGTGATGTGTCTCAGTGGGGGGTGACTGGACGTGGTCCCCTGTGATGTGTGTCACAGTGGGGAGGGGCTGGACGTGTTCCCGTGTGATGTGTCACAGTGGGGAGGGGCTGGACGTGGTCCCGTGTGATGTGTGTCACAGTGGGGAGAGGCTGGACGTGGTCCCGTGTGATGTGTGTCACAGTGGGGAGTGACTGGACGTGGTCCTGTGTAATGTGTGTCACAGTGTGGAGTGACTGGACGTGGTCCCGTGTGATGTGTCTCACAGTGGGGAGTGACTGGACGTGGTCCCGTGTGATGTGTGTCACAGTGGGGAGTGACTGGACGTGGTCCTGTGTAATGTGTGTCACAGTGGGGAGTGACTGGACGTGGTCCCGTGTGATGTGTCTCACAGTGGGGAGTGACTGGACGTGGTCCCGTGTGATGTGTGTCACAGTGGGGAGTGACTGGACGTGGTCCCGTGTGATGTGTGTCACAGTGGAGAGTGACTGGACGTGGTCACGTGTGATGTGTGTCACAGTGGGGAGTGACTGGACGTGGTCCCGTGTGATGTGTGTCACAGTGGGGAGTGACTGGACGTGGTCCCGTGTGATGTGTCTCACAGTGGGGAGGGGCTGGACGTGGTCCCGTGTGATGTGTCACAGTGGGGAGGGGCTGGACGTGGTCCCGTGTGATGTGTCACAGTGGGGAGGGGCTGGACGTGGTCCCGTGTGATGTGAGTCACAGTGGGGAGGGGCTGGACGTGGTCCCGTGTGATGTGTGTCACAGTGGGGAGTGACTGGACGTGGTCCCGTGTGATGTGTGTCACAGTGGGGAGTGACTGGACGTGGTCCCCTGTGATGTGTGTCACAGTGGGGAGTGACTGGACGTGTTCCCGTGTGATGTGTCACAGTGGGGAGTGACTGGACGTGGTCCCCTGTGATGTGTGTCACAGTGGGGAGTGACTGGACGTGGTCCCCTGTGATGTGTGTCACAGTGGGGAGTGACTGGACGTGTTCCCGTGTGATGTGTCACAGTGGGGAGTGACTGGACGTGGTCCCCTGTGATGTGTGTCACAGTGGGGAGTGACTGGACGTGGTCCCCTGTGATGTGTGTCACAGTGGGGAGTGACTGGACGTGGTCCCCTGTGATGTGTGTCACAGTGGGGAGTGACTGGACGTGGTCCCGTGTGATGTGTCACAGTGGGGAGGGGCTGGACGTGGTCCCGTGTGATGTGTGTCACAGTGGGGAGTGACTGGACGTGGTCCCCTGTGATGTGTGTCACAGTGGGGAGGGGCTGGACGTGGTCCCGTGTGATGTGTGTCACAGTGGGGAGTGACTGGACGTGGTCCCGTGTGATGTGTGTCACAGTGGGGAGTGACTGGACCTGGTCCCGTGTGATGTGTGTCACAGTGGGGAGTGACTGGACGTGGTCCCGTGTGATGTGTGTCACAGTGGGGAGTGACTGGACGTGGTCCCGTGTGATGTGTCACAGTGGGGAGTGACTGGACGTGGTCCCCTGTGATGTGTGTCACAGTGGGGAGTGACTGGACGTGGTCCCGTGTGATGTGTGTCACAGTGGGGAGTGACTGGACGTGGTCCCGTGTGATGTGTGTCACAGTGGGGAGTGACTGGACGTGGTCCCGTGTGATGTGTGTCACAGTGGGGAGTGACTGGACGTGGTCCTGTGTAATGTGTGTCACAGTGTGGAGTGACTGGACGTGGTCCCGTGTGATGTGTCTCACAGTGGGGAGTGACTGGACGTGGTCCCGTGTGATGTGTGTCACAGTGGGGAGTGACTGGACGTGGTCCCGTGTGATGTGTGTCACAGTGGGGAGTGACTGGACGTGGTCCCCTGTGATGTGTGTCACAGTGGGGAGTGACTGGACGTGGTCCCGTGTGATGTGTCTCACAGTGGGGAGTGACTGGACGTGGTCACGTGTGATGTGTGTCACAGTGGGGAGTGACTGGACGTGGTCCCGTGTGATGTGTGTCACAGTGGGGAGGGGCTGGACGTGGTCCCGTGTGATGTGTGTCACAGTGGGGAGGGGCTGGACGTGGTCCCGTGTGATGTGTGTCACAGTGGGGAGTGACTGGACGTGGTCCCGTGTGATGTGTCACAGTGGGGAGTGACTGGACGTGGTCCCGTGTGATGTGTGTCACAGTGGGGAGGGTCTGGACGTGGTCCCGTGTGATGTGTGTCACAGTGGGGAGGGGCTGGACGTGGTCCCGTGTGATGTGTGTCACAGTGGGGAGTGACTGGACGTGGTCCCGTGTGATGTGTCACAGTGGGGAGTGACTGGACGTGGTCCCCTGTGATGTGTGTCACAGTGGGGAGGGGCTGGACGTGGTCCCGTGTGATGTGTGTCACAGTGGGGAGTGACTGGACGTGGTCCCGTGTGATGTGTGTCACAGTGGGGAGTGACTGGACGTGGTCCCCTGTGATGTGTGTCACAGTGGGGAGGGGCTGGACGTGGTCCCGTGTGATGTGTGTCACAGTGGGGAGTGACTGGACGTGGTCCCCTGTGATGTGTGTCACAGTGGGGAGTGACTGGACGTGGTCCCGTGTGATGTGTCTCACAGTAGGGAGTGACTGGACGTGGTCCCCTGTGATGTGTGTCACAGTGGGGAGTGACTGGACGTGGTCCCGTGTGATGTGTGTCACAGTGGGGAGTGACTGGACGTGGTCCCGTGTGATGTGTCTCACAGTAGGGAGTGACTGGACGTGGTCCCCTGTGATGTGTGTCACAGTGGGGAGTGACTGGACGTGGTCCCGTGTGATGTGTGTCACAGTGGGGAGTGACTGGACGTGGTCCCGTGTGATGTGTGTCACAGTGGGGAGTGACTGGACGTGGTCCCGTGTGATGTGTGTCACAGTGGGGAGTGACTGGACGTGGTCCTGTGTGATGTGTGTCTCAGTGGGGAGTGACTGGACGTGGTCCCGTGTCATGTGTGTCTCAGTGGGGAGTGACTGGACGTGGTCCCGTGTCATGTGTGTCACAGTGGGGAGTGACTGGACGTGGTCCCGTGTGATGTGTCTCTCAGTGGGGAGTGACTGGACGTGGTCCCGTGTGATGTGTGTCACAGTGGGGAGTGACTGGACGTGGTCCCGTGTGATGTGTCTCTCAGTGGGGAGTGACTGGACGTGGTCCCGTGTCATGTGTGTCACAGTGGGGAGTGACTGGACGTGGTCCCGTGTGATGTGTCTCTCAGTGGGGAGTGACTGGACGTGGTCCCGTGTGATGTGTGTCACAGTGGGGAGTGACTGGACGTGGTCCCGTGTGATGTTTCTCTCAGTGGGGAGTGACTGGACGTGGTCCCGTGTGATGTGTCTCTCACTGGGGAGTGACTGGACGTGGTCCCGTGTGATGTGTGTCACAGTGGGGAGTGACTGGACGTGGTCCCGTGTGATGTGTGTCTCAGTGGGGAGTGACTGGACGTGGTCCCGTGTGATGTGTGTCACAGTGGGGAGTGACTGGACGTGGTCCCGTGTGATGTGTCTCACAGTGGGGAGTGACTGGACGTGGTCCCGTGTGATGTGTGTCACAGTGGGGAGTGACTGGACGTGGTCCCGTGTGATGTGTGTCACAGTGGGGAGTGACTGGACGTGGTCCCGTGTGATGTGTGTCACAGTGTGGAGTGACTGGACGTGGTCCCGTGTGATGTGTGTCACAGTGGGGAGTGACTGGACGTGGTCACGTGTGATGTGTGTCACAGTGGGGAGTGACTGGATGTGGGGGTGTTTCACTTTTTCACATAGCCCCATGATGACTGATTTAGCATGTTTCTGAGGAAGAGACCTGGCTCGATGGTCTATGTACATCATGACTAGTAACACATGCGTTCCCATAACTCAACGGGGGGAAAATTGGATAAGGGTCCGTTCTGGGCGATGGTAACGTGATGCACTATCACCCCGCGCGGAACCGACCCTGGGCAAACGACGCAAGTCTGGTCCCTGGGGATCACTTCCCTGCAATCAGCGTTCTTTCCAGGCCTTGCATGTGAATCAATGCAATTTGCACTTTCCACCAGCAGATGGAGCGCAATCTCTTAAAGGGAGGATTTTTTTTCGAAATTTCTTAAAGGTAGCTGGTACCTGTTATTTGGTAAAAATAACAGTCTATGTCTGCATGGAGTCTGAACAGAGATCAGACATCGCACACGTAAAACACACATGCAGGTCCCATCCCTATGTTTACACACTGATGGGTTATGTTAAATATTGAATAAAGGTTGCACACTACTAAATCCCACCTCCTCCAATCTGCACACCAGACCTCACCATCTGCCGATCTGAGTTGGTACCAGGCCTGCGAGAGTGCATGCACCAAGGTTCTCTGCTGATACATTAGAAACCTTGGGTGCAAGAGATGGACAGAAGGAGGGACATCCTCTGTCCGCAGTGCGGGGGGGGGGGCCTCCAAACATATACTCAAAGGACAGTGGGAGGCAGCAGGGGACGAAGTCAATGGCAGGAGCACAGCATCATGAACATGGATGCAGTGCAGGAAGAAGTTCAATGCTTTTGGTCAAGGTGAGTGAGGTCAACTGTCAAGTGGTGTCTCCTACCAACTGCACCATGCTCTACACCCCCCATCCCTCACATACCAACAAACTCTTTCCATCAGTACTCAACTCTTCCAACCAGATGCTTCCTCTCACCCTTACACATTACCACTGTTTCAAGCAAGCCACGCACCCACAACTCACAGGCCGCACACACTGGCAGCTATTCAACCATGACAGGCATGTCACCCAGACACACGTCCCGCTTTCTTGCAGGAGAAGGTGGTGCATATCAAGAGCCAGCAAGTGGCAGTGGCATTTAGCCCCTCGAGCCTGTTCCACCATTCAGTGAGATCATGGTGGACCTGTGACCTAACTGCATATACCCACTTTAACCCCATATCCCTTCATACCCTTGGTTTACAGAAATCTATCAATCTCTGATTTAACATTCACAATTGAGCTAGCATCAACTGCCGTCTGCAGGAGTGCGTTCCAAACTTCTCCCACCCTTTGGGTGTAGAAGCATTTCCTAACTTCACTCCTGCACGTCCTGGCTCTAAATGTTAGACTATGTCCCCACGTCCTAGTATTGAAGTCCAGGAGACCTCCAAAAACAATTACAAATGTCTCGGCAGCCAGAGGCAATAATCCAGCCACTAACCTGTAAATCCTGCATGGTCCCTTTAAATAGCGCCGGTGGGGGGTCCTCCAGGCACTCTTCGACATGTTCAGATGGTCAGGGTTAAGACTGTGCATTGAGTTGAGCGTTATGTCCCAAAATGGTGTCTATCACTTTAAATCAGCATTGCACACTGATTGAAGCCATTTTCTCCCTACGTTACATGATTCCAGTGTTCGGGGTTAGCACACGCTAACTCCAATACCAAGATGGCGTATGGTGCACGTGACGCAGGAAACGTGCATGCGCATCCAAGACACCATCTTGGATGTCAGAGGGGCCATGTAGCAACGGGCGCTACACAGCCCAATTTAGCGCCCAACATCTCTCCTGTAGGCACCGACTCCAGAGAGGCACTCACGCAATGAATGTCGGCATTGTCTTCAACCATGGGGGGTATCACAGCTCAGCCCGCTTCCATTCCGTTCTCACTTCCAGCAGGGGTGATTGGATACCAAGGTGGGGACCTCCATCCAATGTTCTCCTGCGTTGGACACGAAGGTTGGTTGTAATGTCCCCAGCCTCTACCTGGGTTAGATCCACTAACTTGATATGGACCTGGAGAAATCGAGCCTTCCACCTTCTCAGATTTGCTACACTGGGTCGTATTTTACCCACTAGACAATGAGTGATCTCAGTTCAATGTTCACTAACTATTTGTGTAGAGGCCTGCCCTCCTGACCAGTGCGTTCCACAAGGGTCACTTCCACTAACGCTCTTGACATCCACACATGCTCTTCCAGCTCGAGTTTCTGGCTAATGATGAGCAGCAGTAAACCCCACCCAGTTGTCCTCTCCTGCAATTAGGGGTGGCAAGGCTAATTGCACCACCCTTTTAATCTCTGGCACAGCTAACTGTGAGCACAGCCCCAGCAGTTGAAACTGGAAGCTTCTGGTCAGTGTTGCTCAGTTACTGAATAAACTCACTGGACTATTGGAGAAGCCCCGTTGGTCACTTTATACATTAGATCAAGAATCGGTTGATAAACCTTTCTTAAAGGAAAGAACGTTCACTGATATGGTGCCCGTCAGGATATCCTCAAGTGCTTCACAGCCAATAAATAACATTTGAAATGTTATCACTGGTTTGCAGACAAATGCAGTGGTCAGTTTGTGCATAATAAATGGCCAGTTAATCTATTTTGCTGGTGTTGATTCAGTGATGAATGTTGGCCAGGACACCAGGAGGACTCCCTGCTTTTCTTTGAATAGCAAGTAGATGAAACCCCGGTGTAATATTTCATCTGAAAAACAGCACCCCTCAGTATTGCCCCTCAGCATTGCCCCTCAGTATTGCCCCTCAGCATTGTCCCTCAGCATTGCCCCTCAGTATTGTCCCTCAGCATTGCCCCTCAGCATTGTCCCTCAGCATTGCCCCTCAGTAATGTCCCTCAGCATTGCCCCTCAGCATTGTCCCTCAGCATTGCCCCTCAGTAATGTCCCTCAGCATTGCCCCTCAGTATTGTCCCTCAGCATTGTCCCTCAGTATTGCCCCTCAGTATTGCCCCTCAGCATTGTCCCTCAGCATTGCCCCTCAGCATTGCCCCTCAGCATTGTCCCTCAGTATTGTCCCTCAGTAATGTCCCTCAGTATTGCCCCTCAGCATTGTCCCTCAGCATTGCCCCTCAGTATTGTCCCTCAGCATTGCCCCTCAGCATTGTTCCTCAGCATTGCCCCTCAGTAATGTCCCTCAGCATTGCCCCTCAGTATTGTCCCTCAGTATTGCCCCTCAGCATTGTCCCTCAGTATTGTCCCTCAGCATTGTCCCTCAGCATTGCCCCTCAGCATTGCCCCTCAGCATTGTCCCTCAGCAATGTCCCTCAGTAATGTCCCTCAGCATTGTCCCTCAGCATTGTCCCTCAGTATTGCCCCTCAGCATTGCCCCTCAGTATTGTCCCTCAGTATTGCCCCTCAGTATTGCCCCTCAGTATTGTCCCTCAATATTGCCCCTCAGTATTGTCCCTCAGTATTGCCCCTCAGTATTGCCCCTCAGCATTGTCCCTCAGCATTGCCCCTCAGCATTGCCCCTCAGCATTGCCCCTCAGTATTGCCCCTCAGTATTGTCCCTCAGTATTGCCCCTCAGTATTGTCCCTCAGTATTGCCCCTCAGTATTGCCCCTCAGTATTGTCCCTCAGTATTGTGCCTCAGTATTGCCCCTCAGTATTGTCCCTCAGTATTGCCCCTCAGTATTGCCCCTCAGTATTGTCCCTCAGTATTGCCCCTCAGCATTGCCCCTCAGTATTGTCCCTCAGTATTGTCCCTCAGTATTGCCCCTCAGTATTGTCCCTCAATATTGCCCCTCAGTATTGCCCCTCAGTATTGTCCCTCAGTATTGCCCCTCAGTATTGCCCCTCAGTATTGTCCCTCAGTATTGCCCCTCAGCATTGTCCCTCAGCATTGCCCCTCAGCATTGCCCCTCAGCATTGTCCCTCAGTATTGCCCCTCAGTATTGTCCCTCAGTATTGCCCCTCAGCATTGTCCCTCAGCATTGCCCCTCAGTATTGCCCCTCAGCATTGCCCCTCAGTATTGTCCCTCAGTATTGTCCCTCAGTATTGTCCCTCAGTATTGTCCCTCAGTATTGCCCCTCAGCATTGTCCCTCAGTATTGCCCCTCAGTATTGTCCCTCAGTATTGCCCCTCAGCATTGTCCCTCAGTATTGTCCCTCAGTATTGTCCCTCAGTATTGCCCCTCAGCATTGTCCCTCAGTATTGCCCCTCAGTATTGCCCCTCAGCATTGTCCCTCAGTATTGTCCCTCAGTATTGCCCCTCAGTATTGCCCCTCAGCATTGCCCCTCAGTATTGTCCCTCAGTATTGCCCCTCAGAATTGTCCCTCAGAATTGTCCCTCAGTATTGCCCCTCAGTATTGCCCCTCAGTATTGTCCCTCAGTATTGTCCCTCAGCATTGTCCCTCAGCATTGCCCCTCAGTATTGCCCCTCAGTATTGCCCCTCAGTATTGCCCCTCAGTATTGCCCCTCAGTATTGTCCCTCAGTATTGCAATGAGAGCCACTCGGCACAATCTTAGGTTTGAATGTGGGTTGTGATCTGAAGTGCTCTGTGTAACACAGAAGTGCTCAATGTATTTACTCCACTGAGGGGTGGGTTGGGGTGGGGTGGAGGGGGGAAGGTTTAATCTCGATCTTGATCATGCCTTTTCTAAATGGGCAGTGATTTGCAGGGAGTGCATTGGTCCTTCAATGTCATCAGTAATGTGACTTCAATATCCTCCTCTAATCTCCACGTGGTCTCAGAATAGCATCATCATCCATCCAGAGCAATCGTTAATCAAATCACTCCTGTAGGATTGATGTTTTATCTTGGTTGAATGGTCTGATCTTCCTCTATCCAATAACAGTTCACAGAAGTCCCAGTTACTGGCAACAGTATCAACCATGGCTGTGGAACTAACACCATATTTCCACAGTTAGGTGATGGGATGTATGTTTTCTCTAAATGGATGAGCTAGAATGGGCCATTGGAAATTCTTCATCCATATCTATCTTATGAAGGACCCCAGGTGTTCCAGCTCAAGGGAGGTTCATCTAGCAGAAGAGGTGGCTGTATATATATGTCTGCTTCAAACAAGTATGGCCATGGTGGACCCCACATTCTCTCTTGTCTAGGGATAAATGATTGGGAGTCAATGCTGTGGTCTATTTTTACCCAAATCCCAGGCTTCAAATGCTGCCTCCTGTAACTGTCCAACTGTTGGCACATATAGCATCATCTGGAAAAGGCCATGCTTCCAGAGGCAATGTTGTATTACATTGTTACATTGAGTCGACAGCACAGGCACAGGCCATTCGATCCATGCCGGTGTTTATGCTCCACATGAGCCTCCTCCCTCCCTACTTCATCTAACCCTATCAGCATATCCTTCTATTTCTTTATCCGAGTGCTTATCTAGCTTCCCCTTAAATGCATCCATGCTATTTGCCTCAACCACTCCTTGTGGTGGGGCTTTCCACATTCTTACCACTCTTTGGGTAAAGAAGTTTCTCCTGAATTCCCTATTGGATTTATGAGTGACTATTTTATATTTAAGTCTTCTAGTTTTGGACTCCCCCACAAGTGGAAACATTTTCTCCATGTCTAATTGAAGTGATGTTCTTGGAGGCAGGGACCACCATCCCATGACCTGGTGTCATTCCCTGTGTCTGGGGGCAAAATACCTCTGGCAGTAAATGTAAATGGTCACAAACAACGGTACATATTACAGATGCTACCATTTGGCTCCAACTATCTCAACTTGATCAGTGTTGCCATTGATTCCGCAAAGGGTAGTAGAAGTTTGGAACTCTCTTCCGCACACAGCAGTTGATGCTAATTTAGTTAATTTTAAATCTGAGATAGATTTTTGTTAACCAACGGTACTAAGGGATATGGGGCTAAGGCGGGTGTATGGAGTTAGGTCACAGATCAGCCGTGATCTCATTGAATGACGGAACAGGCTCGAGGGGATAAATGGCCGACTCCTGTTCCTATGTTCTACAGTAGAAATGGAAGAAGTTTTACAATAGAAATGCAGTGAACTGGTCAGGCTTTTGTACTTAGATATCCTCCTTAGATATGGGAGTGATGCCAGAGGACTGGAGAATTGCAAATGTTACATCCTTGTTCAATAAAGGGTGTAGGGATAAACCCAGCAACTACAGACCAGTCAGTTTAACCTCGGTGTTGGGGAAGCTTTTAGAAACAATAATCCTGGACAAAATTAATAGTCACTTGGACGAGTGTAGATTAATAAAGGAAAGAGAGCATGGATTTGTTAAAGGCAAATCGTGTTTAACTAACTTGATTGTTACCTCAGCAAAAAGCTCAGAGAGGATTGATGAGGGCAATGCGGTTGATGTGGTGTATGTGGACTTTCAAAAGGCATTTGGTAAAGTGCCGCATAATAGGCCTGTCAGCAAAATTGAAGCCCATGGAATAAAAGGGGCAGTGGCAGCACGGTACGAAATTGGCTAAGGGACAGGAAACAGAGAGTAGTGATGAACAGTTGTTTTTTGGACTGGAGGAAGGTATACAGTGGTGTTCGCCAGGGGTCGGTACTAGGACCACTGCTTTTTAAAAAATATATTAATGACTTGTGTGTACAGGGCACAATTTCAAAATTGCAGATGACACAAAACTTGGAAGTGTAGTAAACAGTGAGGAGGATAGTGATAGACTTCAAGAGGACATAGACAGGCTGGTGGAATGGGCAAACACATGGCAGATGAAATTTAATGCAGAGGATTGCGAAGTGATACATTTTGGCAGGAAGAACTGGAGAGTCAAGAAAAACTAAATGGTACAATTCTAAAGGGGGTGCAGGAACAGAGAGACCTGGGGTATATATGCACAAGTTGCTGAAGGTGGCTGGATAGGTTGAGAAAGCAGTTTTTAAAAAAAGCATTCAGGATCCTGGGCTTTATAAATAGAGGTATAGAGTACAAAAGCAAGGAAGTTATGTTGAACCTTTATAAAACACTGGTTTGGCCACAACTGGAATATTGTGTCTAATTCTGGGCACCGCATTTTAGGAAAGATGTGAAGGCCTTAGAGAGGGTGCAGAAAAGATTTACTGGAATGATTCCAGGGATTGAGGGACTTCAGTTACGTGGATAGACTGGAGAAGCTGGGGTTGTTCTCCTTATAGCAGAAAAGGTTGAGAGGAGATTTGATAGAAGTGTTCAAAATTATGAAGGGTTTAGATAAAGAGAGAAACTGTTCTCATTGACGGAAGGATCGAGAGCCAGCAGGGACAGATTTAAGGTGATTGGCAAAAGAACCAAAGGAGACACGAGGAAAAACATTTTTACGCAGTGAGTAGTTATGATCTGGAATGCGCTGCCTGAAAGGGTGGGGGAAGCAGATTCAATTGTGGCTTTCAAAAAGGAATTGGATAAATACTTGAAGGGAAAAAATTTGCAGGGCTACGGGGAAAGAGCAGGGAAACAGGACTAACTGGATCGCTCTTTCCAAGAACCGGCACGGGTTCAATGGGCCGAATGGCCTCCTTCTGTGCAGTAACCATTCTATAATTCTACACTTGGCACGTGTTGTCGTGGAATTATTCCTAGAAGAGCGACTGGTTTTGCTTGTCACCTCTCCTTTCCAGGAATTGGTCTTTGTAACTTAATCCATATTCACAAAGAATGGAGAGAGAAAAATGGATGAGATGCATATTCCACAAATGGTGTTGAATTGACTAAAGGTGAAGTTAGAAAAGATCTTGGGACGTTAATGTACTTGACTAACATATTCAGTCACTGTGGAGCAGCAATCAACAAAGGTGGATGTTGAACTATACAGCTAATTCAGACGTTGAACTATACAGCTAATTCAGACGTTGAACTATACAGCTAATTCAGACGTTGAACTATACAGCTAATTCAGACGTTGAACTACACAGCTAATTCAGACGTTGAACTACACAGCTAATTCAGACGTTGAACTATACAGCTAATTCAGACGTTGAACTATACAGCTAATTCAGACGTTGAACTATACAGCTAATTCAGACGTTGAACTATACAGCTAATTCAGACGTTGAACTATACAGCTAATTCAGACGTTGAACTATACAGCTAATTCAGACGTTGAACTATACAGCTAATTCAGACGTTGAACTATACAGCTAATTCAGACGTTGAACTATACAGCTAATTCAGACGTTGAACTATACAGCTAATTCAGACGTTGAACTATACAGCTAATTCAGACGTTGAACTATACAGCTAATTCAGACGTTGAACTATACAGCTAATACAGACGTTGAACTATACAGCTAATTCAGACGTTGAACTATACAGCTAATTCAGACGTTGAACGATACAGCTAATTCAGACGTTGAACTATACAGCTAATTCAGACGTTGAACTATACAGCTAATTCAGACGTTGAACGATACAGCTAATTCAGACGTTGAACGATACAGCTAATTCAGACGTTGAACTATACAGCTAATTCAGACGTTGAACTATACAGCTAATTCAGACGTTGAACTATACAGCTAATTCAGACGTTGAACTATACAGCTAATTCAGACGTTGAACGATACAGCTAATTCAGACGTTGAACGATACAGCTAATTCAGATGTTGAACGATACAGCTAATTCAGATGAGACGTTAACTGAGGCTCCTTTGCACGACTGATGGTTCAAGTAGTGAACGGTAGTGTACCAGGATTTATTTTATTCGTTCATGGGATGTGGGCGTCGCTGGCGAGTCCAGCATTTATTGCCCATCCCTAATTGCCCTCGAGAAGGTGGTGGTGAGCCGCCTTCTTGAACCGCTGCAGTCCGTGTGGTGAAGGTTCTCCCACAGTGCTGTTAGGAAGGGAGTTCCAGGATTTTGACCCAGCGACGATGAAGGAACGGCGATATATTTCCAAGTCGGGATGGTGTGTGACTTGGAGGGGAACGTGCAGGTGGTGTTGTTCCCATGTGCCTGCTGCTCTTGTCCTTCTAGGTGGTAGAGGTCACGGGTTTGGGAGGTGCTGTCGAAGAAGCCTTGGCGAGTTGCTGCAGTGCATCCCGTGGATGGTGCACACTGCAGCCACTGTACGCCGGTGGTGAAGAGAGTGAATGTTTAGGGTGGTGGATGGGGTGCCAATCAAGTGGGCTGCTTTGTCCTGGATGGTGTCGAGCTTCTTGAGTGTTGTTGGAGCTGCACTCATCCAGGCAAGTGGAGAGTATTCCATCACACTCCTGACTTATGCCTTGTAGATGGTGGAAAGGCTTTGGGGAGGCAAAAGATGAGTCACTCGCCACAGAATACCCAGCCTCTGATCTGCTCTTGTAGCCACAGTATTTATGTGGCTGGTCCAGTTAAGTTTCTGGTCAATTGTGACCCCCAGGATGTTGATGGTGGGGGATTCGGCGATGGTAATGTCGTTGAATATCAAGGGGAGGTGGTTAGACTCTCTCTTGTTGGAGATGGTCATTGCCTGGCACTTTTCTGGCGTGAATGTTACTTGCCACTTATCAGCCCAAGCTTGGATGTTGTCCAGATCTTGCTGCATGCAGGCTCGGACTGCTTCATTATCTGAGGGGTTGCGAATGGAACTGAACACTGTGTAATCATCAGCGAACATCCCATTTCTGACCATATGATGGAGGGAAGGTCATTGATGAAGCAGCTGAAGATGGTTGGGCCTAGGACACTGCCCTGAGGAACTCCTGCAGCAGTGTCCTGGGGCTCAGATGATTGGCCTCCAACAACCACTACCATCTTCCTTTGTGCTTGGTATGACTCCAGCCACTGGAGAGTTTTCCCCCTGATTCCCATTGTCTTCAATTTTACTCGGGCTCCTTGATGCCACACTCGGTCAAATGCTGCCTTGATGTCCAGGGCAGTCACACTCACCTCACCTCTGGAATTAAGCTCTTTTGTCCATGTTTGGACCAACGCTGTAATGAGGTCTGGAGCCGAGTGGTCCTGGCGGAACCCAAACTGAGCATCGGTGAGCAGGTTATTGGTGAGTAAGTGCCGCTTGATAGCACTGTCGACGACACCTTCCATCACTTTGCTGATGATCGAGAGTAGACTGATGGGGCGGTAATTGGCCGGATTGGATTTGTCCTGCTTTTTGTGGACAGGACATACCTGGGCAATTTTCCACATTGTCGGGTAGATGCCAGTGTTGTGGCTGTACTGGAACAGTTTGGCTAGAGGTACAGCTAGTTCTGGAGCACAAGTCTTCAGCACTACGGCCGGGATGTTTTCGGGGCCCAGAGCCTTTGCTGCATCCAGTGCACTCAGCCGTTTCTTGATATCACGTGGAGTGAATCGTATTGGCTGAAGACTGGCTTCTGTGATGGTGGGGATATCGGGAGGAAGCTAAGATGGATCATCCACTCGGCACTTCTGGCTTCAGCCTTGTCTTTTGCACTCACGTGCTGGACTCCGCCGTCATTGAGGATGGGGATGTTTACAGAGCCTCCTCCTCCCATTAGTTGTTTAATTGTCCACCACCATTCATGACTGGATGTGGCAGGACTGCAGAGCTTTGATCTGATCCGTTGGTTGTGGAATCGCTTAGCTCTGTCTATAGCATGTTGCTTCCGCTGTTTAGCACGCATGTAGTCCTGTGTTGTAGCTTCACCAGGTTGGCACCTCATTTTTCGGTATGCCTGGTGCTGCTCCTGGCATGCTCTTCTACACTCCTCATTGAACCAGGGTTGATCCCCTGGCTTGTTGGTAATGGTAGAGTGAGGAATATGCCGGGCCATGAGGTTACAGATTGTGCTGGAATTCAATTCTGCTGCTGCCGATGGCCCACAGCGCCTCATGGATGCCCAGTTTTGAGCTGCTAGATATGTTCTGAATCTATCCCATTTAGCACGGTGGTAGTGCCACACAACACGTTGGATGGTGTCCTCAGTGCGAAGACGGGACTTCATCTCCATGAGGACTGTGCAGTGGTCACTCCTACCAGTACGGTCATGGACAGATGCATTTGTGACAGGTAGATTGGTGAGGATGAGATCAAGTAGATTTTTCCCTCGTGTTGGTTCGCTCACCACCTGCCGCAGGCCCAGTCTGGCAGCTATGTCCTTCAGGACTCGGCCAGCTCGGTCAGTAGTGGTGCTACCGAGCCACTCATCATGATGGACATTGAAGACCCCCACCCAGAGTACATTCTGTGCCCTTGCTACCCTCACTGCTTCCTCCAAGTGGTGCTCAACATGGAGGAGGACTGATTCATCAGCTGAGGGAGGAGAGTAGATGATAATCAGCACTAGGTTTCCTTGTCTGATGCCAAAGATTGAACCTCTGTGTTGTAATAATTGGGGGAAATGAAAATATAGAAAATGGTATCCACTCAGTGATGTATACGAGTAAGAAGAGCATTGTTCAAAAATACTAATGCTGAGCCCTCGATCGACGGACTTCAAATGCCAGTCCTAGCCTGGAATCTGAACAGGCCATCGAGGTAAGAGTTCATTTACAGCCATGGACAACTAAAGAGGTAAGGGACAGTATAAGACATAAGGAAAGGGTATACAAAAAGGCAAAAAATGGCACATATCCTGGCGAATGGGAAAGATACAAAGATCAACAAAGGGTCACGTAACAGACAGTAAGAGCTACAAAAAGAGAGTATGAAAAGAAACTTGCAAGGGATATCAAAACCAATACGAAGAACTTTTATAGTTATATTAGGAAAAAGAGGGTGGGTCAGGAGCAGTGTTGGCCCCTTAAAAACTGAAAGTGGGGATATTGTCATTGACAATGGGGAAATGGCGGACATGTTGAACAATTACTTTGCGTCAGTATTTACAGTAGAAAAAGATAGCATGCTGGAAATCCCAAGAAAACTAATATTGAATCGGGGACAGGGACTCGATAAAATTAACATAAGTAAAGCAACAGTAATGAAGAAAATAATAGCACTAAAGAGTGACAAATCCCCAGGACCAGATGGTTTCCATCCCAGGGTTTTAAAGGAAGTAGGTGAGCACATTGCAGATGCCCTAACTAAAATCTTTCAAAGTTCTCTAGATTCAGGAACTGTCCCTCTAGATTGGAAAATTGCACATGTCACTCCACTTTTTAAGAAAGGAGAGAGAGGGAAACCGGGGAATTATAGACCAGTTAGCCTAACATCTGTTGTGGGGAAATTGCTGGAGTCTATAATTAAGGATAGGGACTGAACACCTCGAGAATTTTCAGTTAATCAGAGAGAGCCAGCATGGATTTGTGAAAGGTAGGTCGTGCCTGACAAACCTGATAGAATTTTTTGAAGAGGTGACTAAAGTAGTGGACAGGGGAATGTCAATGGATGTTATTTATATGGACTTCCAGAAGGCATTTGATAAGGTCCCACATAAGAGACTGTTAGCTAAGTTGGAAGCCCATGGAATCGAGGGAAAAGTACAGACTTGGTTAGGAAGTTGGCTGAGCGAAAGGCGACAGAGTAGGGACAATGGGTAAATACTCACATTGGCAGGATGTGACTAGTGGAGTCCCGCAGGGATGTGTCTTGGGGCCTCAATTATTCACAATATTTATTAACGACTTAGATGAAGGCATAGAAAGTCTCATATCTAAGTTTGCCGATGACACAAAGATTGTTAGCATTGTAAGCAGTGTAGATGAAAACATAAAATTACAAAGGGATATTGATAGATTCGGTGAATGGGCAAAACTGTGGCAAATGGAATTCAATGTCGACAAATGTGAGGTCATCCACTTTGGATCAAAAAAGGATAGAACAGGGTACTTTCTAAATGGTAAAAAGTTAAAAACAGTGGATGTCCAAAGGGACTTAGGGGTTCAGGTACATAGATCATTGAAGTGTCATGGAATGCTGGCCTTTATATCTCGAGGACTAGAGTACAAGGGGGCAGAAGTTATGCTGCAGCTATACAAAACCCTGGTTAGACCGCACCTGGAGTACTGTGAGCAGTTTTGGGCACCGCACCTTCGGAAGGACATATTGGCCTTGGAGGGAGTGCAGCGTAGGTTTACTAGAATGATACCCGGACTTCAAGGATTAAGTTACAAGGAGAGATTACACAAATTGGGGTTGTATTCTCTGGAGTTTCGAAGGTTAAGGGGTGATCTGATCGAAGTTTATAAGATATTAAGGGGAACAGATAGGGTGGATAGAGAGAAACTATTTCCGCTGGTTGGGGATTTTAGGAGTAGGGGCACAGTCTAAAAATTAGAGCCAGACCTTTCAGGAGTGAGATTAGAAAACATTTCTACACACAAAGGGTGGTAGAAGTTTGGAACTCTCTTCCGCAAACGGCAATTGATACTAGCTCAATTGCTAAATTTAAATCTGAGATAGATAGCTTTTTGCCAACCAAAGGTATTAAGGGATATGGGCCAAAGGCAGGTATATGGAGTTAGATCACAGATCAGCCATGATCTTATCAAATGGCGGAGCAGGCACGAGGGGCTGAATGGCCTACTCCTGTTCCTATGTTGGAGCTACCAGGCTGCCAACTCACATGATTTTGACTTGGTTCTAAATTATTTCTTTTTTATATAACAAAATCTAAAATTGAACATCACGTCAGCTTGACTCAGTGGTCACTCTTTTGTCTCCTAGTCAGAAGACTATAAGTGCAAGGACCAATCCAGACTTGAGCACACAATCGAGGCTGACACCAAAGTGATGCGCTGTGGGAATGTTGCACTGTCAGAGGGGCCATCCTTCAGATCCGATGTTGAAGCAAGGCTCCATCTGTTCTGCTGGTAGACGTTATAGATCCCATGGTACCATTTGAAGAAGCGGAGGGAGTTCTCTAAAATATTGGCCAAAATTCCTCCTCTGGCGAACACTACCAAAATATAGATAAACATCACGTTCTGTTTCTGGGTCCTTGCTATGGACAAAATGGCTGCTGCACCTCAGAATAATTCCTTGCATATGAAGCACTTTGGGATGTTTCTAAGATTTGATAAGGTGCGATATAACGACAAGTCTTTTTTCTAATCCACGGTTGAAAAAGGAAAGAGTCTCGAGTTTCGTCCCATTTTCTACCAACAGACCCAGAAGCAAAAAGATCCAATAATGATCCAAAAATGTGTTCTGATATATCAATTTCCGATGAAAGGTACACACCCAAAATATTGACCTGTCTTTTTCTCTTTATCGTTGCTGACTGTCCTGGTGTGTATTTCCAGCATTGTCTGATTATATTTTCAATTACTATTTTGAGCTTTCCCTGAATAGAAATGTCTGGTTGGAGATCAGAGCCATCACCCTTTCTCTCAGCCTGAATGATTATTGCACAAATGGTTTTGAGTTTGCATCTGTGCAGCTGTGGAGTGCGTGTGTGCAGTGGGAGTGGGGTGTGAAACATATGGGAGTGTGTGTCAAACCCTGCTGCTCAGGAGATCGAAGGCACGACCTGTCACAAGGATGTGTTTCACCACCTGCGCCGGGAGTAGTGACTGGCCGGGGGATTGGGGCCCATTTGTTGTTCATGTTATCTGAAACTGTTAGACAGCTGTGGAAGTGACATTGTAACAGCACAAACAGCTTCAGTGACTCTCCACTTCCATCAATCCTCTTTGCCCTGTTCCATCTCGATTCCTTTAATCTGTACAAATTTGTTTTAGTCCCTCCCCTTAACATCTCCCCAGCTCCTCGTCGCACTCTCTCGTGTCTGTGATATGGAGGGTTACTTGTCTGTGTTCTGAGAGTGCATTCCTGACATTCCTTGGTCTACATGAGCTGGTTGGAACTCCAAGGTGCCAGGAAGTTAGGCCATGCTCATTATATCTCTGCGATACAGACAATGTCTAACTCGAAGGAAGCCGAGCTGTGGCTTCCACCCGTTTATTTGAACTATTCTTGCTGTTTCTGGGACTTTGCCATGTGCAGATTGGCTGCCGTGTTTTCCTGCATTACAACAGTGACCACATTTCAAAGGTACTTCATTGGCTGTGAAGTGGCTTGGGACGTCCTGAGGTCGTGACCCAGGTGAAGAGCCACATGCCGCAAATTACAGGACAGCACCAAGGGTTGAGAAATATAAGAGAGAAGAGGAGATGTCTCAAAGTGTAATGATTGGGAATATGGGTTTTAAAAGTCTGTAAATCATTGGAGGAAGGGAAAACTGTGGGAGATGAAGAATGTTAGAGTTTTGAGGAAAGCTATGAGTTAGAGTAGAAGACGAGAGCAGATCTGTAAGATCCCCTGACTTCCGATTGGATAAAGATGCTGCCTGTAGAACTAACCTATCCAGAACAGAGAGTCCGACACCCAGTTTGTGCTGAGTCCGCTGCGAGGGCAGTCAGGAGGGGAAGAAATGGCCAGGATTCATGCTTCTGATCACCATCCAGTGACTTCTGATGAAAAGTGCGTGTGTGTCTGGACACGGGCTGAGAGGAGGATTGGGCTGGGCTGTGGTTTCCACCTGCCAACACTTGGTGTACGAAGCTCACGCATTCTGCCTCTAATCCCGTTCCTCCTGCTGCTCTGAGTAACTTTCTTTCACCCCTTCACTGCTTGCAAATATTTTGCATGTCACAATAACCTTCCCTACCACCTACCTTTCCCTTTCAACTCTGTCCAATTTTCAACATATCTACAACAATCCAACTGCTCGTGTCCCTCTCTTCCCCCCTCTCCTCGTGTCACTCTCTTCCCGCCTCTGCTCATGTCCCTCTCTTCCCCCCTCTGCTCATGTCCCTCTCTCCCCCCCCTGCTCATGTCCCTCTATTCCCCCCTCTGCTCATGTCCCTCTATTCCCCCCTCTGCTCATGTCCCTCTCTCCCCCCACCCCGCTCGTGTCCCTCTCTCCCCCCTCTCCTCATGTCTCTCTCTTCCCCCCTCTCCTCGTGTCTCTCTCTTCCCCCCTCTCCTCGTGTCTCTCTCTTCCCCCCTCTCCTCGTGTCTCCCCTTCCCCCCTCTCCTCGTGTCTCCCCTTCCCCCCTCTCCTCGTGTCTCTCTCTTCCCCCTCTCCTCGTGTCTCTCTCTTCCCCCTCTCCTCGTGTCTCTCTCTTCCCCCCTCTCCTCGTGTCTCCCCTTCCCCCCTTTCCTCGTGTCTCCCCTTCCCCCCTCTCCTCGTGTCTCTCTCTTCCCCCTTTCCTCGTGTCTCCCCTTCCCCCCTCTCCTCGTGTCTCCCCTTCCCCCCTCTCCTCGTGTCTCTCTCTTCCCCCTCTCCTCGTGTCTCTCTCTTCCCCCTCTCCTCGTGTCTCTCTCTTCCCCCCTCTCCTCGTGTCTCCCCTTCCCCCCTTTCCTCGTGTCTCCCCTTCCCCCCTCTCCTCGTGTCTCTCTCTTCCCCCTCTCCTCGTGTCTCTCTCTTCCCCCCTCTCCTCGTGTCTCCCCCACCTCCTCTCCTGAAGTTGCTCGGATACAGTTCCACTCCCACAGTTGTTCTGTGCCCTCCTGCCCGGGGGCCAATGGCGATGCATCTTGTGGTGAGTTTGGCTGTTCATGAGGAGCTCTTGGTACCGCCTATTCATCCACCAAGAACTCAAACCTGCACTTATCAGTTGTTTGTTACCAACTTCTTTTTTTGGGTGGGGGTGGGGGGGGAGGGAAGTTGGGTCTCTCTTTGGGTCAGGTCGACTCCAAGATGAGATGCCTGGTGATGAAAGATTGCAACAGGGTCAGTGCTCTGAGACAGACTCAGTAATCCGATACCCGAGTCAGTTATTGGCTGGTGCCAAGATGACCAGCATGTCAGATATTGACCAAAAATAGAGTGAATTATTGTGCCCATGCTGAGGTCAAATAACACAGGAACAGGAGTAGGCCATTCAGCCCCTCGAGCCTGTTCCACCATTCAATGAGGTCATGGCTGATCTGTATCCTAATTCCATTTACCTGCCTTGGCTCCATATCCCTTAATACTCTTGGCTGGCAAAAATCTATCGATCTCAGATTTAAAATTATTAACTGTGCTAGCATCTACTGTTTTTTGTGGGAGAGTTTTCCACACTTCTACCACCCTTTGCATGAAGAAGTGTTTCCGAACTTCGCTCCTGAATTGAGCACAAACCAGGAATCAACTGACTCCCAATCACCAGATCCCAGTTGTCTGTGAAGTGATTGTATTATTTTGGTGCCGTTGTGGTGAGATTGGATTTTGTTTCTGTTGGGTTTTCCCTCCATATTAATGTTTATAAAATTCCCCACCAACCAGCAATGTAAAATGAAACAACTGCTGAAACCATGGCGACGGGATATTGTGACATCACCAGAAGTATAAAGCGAAACAATGATTGAAACCATGGCGACGGGAGGATCTGACATCACCTGCTCAGCCTGTTTAACTGATGCTTCCTCTCCAGAGCTCGGGGAGGGGGCCGAGGGGGGCCGAGGACTGGGCTGGTGGGCAAGTCACACGGGCGGTTCCTCAACAGAGATATTGGTCAGAAAAGCCACAACCTTTTTGTTGTTTTTGTTCACTGGGTATGTGCAGCCTCTCGGGAATCAAAGGTCATCCAAGCAAATCGCTACCAAAATCCAGTGCAAAATTAAAGCTTTGATATCATCATTTCTGTCAGATGCAAATCTTGATTCTCGGCAGGTGTTTATGAATGAAGTGACCTGTTGCACAGAGCTGGATTGCACTGTATGTGCACCTTATGAGACTGATAGATTCAACATTTAGTGTGGGCCTGGACATTACTGATCAAGAAGGTGACATCCCCAGTTTGCACTAACTTCGTCCTTCATGGTGAGATGACAGAATGGCTGCTACAACTGGCCGCACTGTCAATGGGTTAGGAAAGAGAAAATCAACCAGGATTCTCACTTCCGATCACTGTCAGCTGACTCCTGCTGGAAGTGGGCACGGACATTGGGTAGGAACAGGATTGGGATTGGCTCTGATACCCTCCCTCTCCCTCCCCCACCCCCACCTTTGAATATTCTGACAACACTCAATACCTAGGCTCAGACATGATGAATGGCCACTTGGGTCAAGTATCAGAGTGAGCAGCTCCCCGGGACCGTGCACCTGCTAGGAATATAGGAAGGAACAGGAGTAGGCCATTTAGCTCCTCGAGCCTGTTCCACCATTCAATGAGATCACGGCTGATCTGTGACCTAACTCCATATAATCGCCTTAGCCCCATATCCCTTAATACCTTTGGTTAACAAAAATCTACCAATCTCAGATTTAAAATTAACAATTGAGCTAGTATCGACTGCCATTTGCGGAAGAGAGTTCCAAACTTCCACCACCCTTTGTGTGTAGAAATGTTTCCTAATCTCACTCCTGAAAGTCCTGGCTCTAATTTTTAGACTGTGCCCCCTAGTCCTAGAATCCCCAACCAGCGGAAATAGTTTCTCTCTATCCACCCTATCAGTTCCCCTTAATATCTTGAAAACTTCAATCAAATCACCCCTTAATCTTCTAAATTCTAGGGAATACAACCCTAGTTTGTGTAATCTCTCCTCGTAATTTAACCCTTGGAGTCCAGGTATCATTCTAGTAAATCTACGCTGCATCCCCTCCATGGTCAATATATCCTTCCTAAGGTGCGGTGCCCAGAATAGAACACAGTACTCCAGGTGTGGTCTAACCAGGGCTTTATCTAGCTGCAGCATAACTTCTACTCCCTTGTATTCTAGTCCTCTAGATATAAAGGTCTGCATTCCATTAGCCTTTTTGATTATTTTCTGTACCTGTCCGTGACATTTTAATGATCTATGTACATGGACCCCCAAGTCTCTTTGGACCTCCACTATTTTGAGCTTTTCACCATTTAGAAAGTACTCTGATCTCTCCTTTTTAGGTCCTAAGTGGATGACCTCACACTTGCCTACACTGAAATCCATTTATCAGTTTTGTCCATTCACTTAATCTATTAATATCTTTGTAGTTTTTTGCTTCCATCTACACCGATTACAGTGCTGCCTATCTTTGTGTCCATTGGCAAACTTGGATATGTGGCTCTCTATCCCGTCATCTAAGTCGTTAATAAATACAGTGATTAGTTGAGGCCTCAACACAGATCCCTGTGGGACACCACTAGTCACATCCTGCCAATTTGAGTACCTGCCCATTATCCCTACTCTCTGTCTCCTGCCGCTCAGCCAATTTCCTAATCAGGTCAATAATTTGCCCTTAATTCCATGAGCTTCAACTTTAGCTAAGTCTCTTCAGAGGGACTTTATCGAATGTCCTCTGGAAGTCCATATAAATAACATCCATATACATTCCCCTGTCCACTACTTTCGTCACCTCTTCAAAAAATTCAATCAGGTTCATCAGGCATGACCTACCTTTCACAAATCCATGTTGGCTCTCTCTGATCAGCTGGTGTTCAGTCACCCTATCCTTAATTATAGACTCGAGTAATTTCCCCACAACAGATGTTAGGCTAACTGGTCCATATTTCCCTGGTTTCCCTCTCTCACCTTTCTTAAATAGCGAAGTGACATGAAATTTTCCAATCTGAAGGAACGGTTCCTGAATCGAGAGAACTTTGGAAGAATATAATTAGGGCTTCTGCAATGTTCTCACCTACTTCCTTTAAAATCCTGGGATGGAAACCATCTGGTCCTGGGCATTTATCACTCTTTAATGCCATTATTTTCTTCATTACTGTTAATTCACTTACTTTAATTATGGTGAGTCCAACTCCCTGATTCAAAATTAGTTTCCTTGGGGTGTCCGGCATGCTATCCTCTTCCTCCACTGTAAATACTGATACAAAGTAATTATTTAATACATCCACCGTTTCCTTATTTTCATTTAAAATATCACCATTATCCGTTTTTAAGGGGCCCACAATGCTCTTGACCACCCTCTTTTTCCTAATATAATTGTATAAAAATGTTGTGTTGATTTTGATATCCCTTCCAAGTTTCTTTTCATACTCCCTTTTTGCAGCTCTTACTATCTGTTTTGTCAACCTTTGCCGTTCTTTGTATCTCTCCCAGTTGCCAGGATATGTGCTATTTTTTGCATCTTTGTATGCTTTTTCTTTTAGTTTTATGTTGTCTCTTACCTCTTTTGTCGCCCATGGCATTTTTTTTTGGCAAATAGAGTTCTTGCCTCTCAGGGATATAAACTGGTTCTGTATCACGTTAAATTCTTTTTTGAACATCTCCTCACGGGACCGTGTACCGGCACCCGTGGGACCGTGCACCGGGACCGTGTACCGGCACCCGTGGGACCGTGCACCGGGACCGTGTACCGGCACCCGTGGGACCGTGCACCGGGACCGTGTACCGGCACCCGTGGGACCGTGCACCGGGACCGTGTACCGGCACCCGTGGGACCGTGCACCGGGACCGTGTACCGGCACCCGTGGGACCGTGCACCGGGACCGTGTACCGGCACCCGTGGGACCGTGCACCGGGACCGTGTACCGGCACCCGTGGGACCGTGCACCGGGACCGTGTACCGGCACCCGTGGGACCGTGCACCGGGACCGTGTACCGGCACCCGTGGGACCGTGCACTGGAACCACGCACTATCTCCCGTGGGACCATGCACCAGGACTGCGACTGCACCAGCTCCCATGGGATCGCACACCAGGACCCCGCACCAGCTCTCATGGGACCAAACACCAGGACCCCGCACCAGCTCTCATGGGACCAAACACCAGGACCCCGCACCAGCTCTCATGGGATCGCACACCAGGACCCCGCACCAACTCCCATGGGATCGCACACCAGGACCCCGCACCAGCTCTCATGGGATCGCACACCAGGACCCCGCACCAACTCCCATGGGATCGCACACCAGGACCCCACACCAACTCTCATGGGATCGCACACCAGGACCCCGCACCAACTCCCATGGGATCGCACACCAGGACCCCACACCAACTCTCATGGGATCGCACACCAGGACCCCGCACCAACTCCCATGGGATCGCACACCAGGACCCCACACCAACTCTCATGGGATCGCACACCAGGACCCCGCACCAACTCCCATGGGACCGCACACCAGGACCCCGCACCAACTCCCATGGGATCGCACACCAGGACCCCGCACCAACTCCCATGGGATCGCACACCAGGACCCCACACCAGCTCTCATGGGATCGCACACCAGGACCCCGCACCAACTCCCATGGGATCGCACACCAGGACCCCACACCAGCTCTCATGGGACCGCACACCAGGACCCCGCACCAACTCCCATGGGATCGCACACCAGGACCCCGCACCAACTCCCATGGGATCGCACACCAGGACCCCACACCAGCTCTCATGGGATCGCACACCAGGACCCCGCACCAGCTCTCATGGGATCGCACACCAGGACCCCACACCAACTCCCATGGGATCGCACACCAGGACCCCACACCAGCTCTCATGGGATCGCACACCAGGACCCCGCACCAGCTCTCATGGGATCGCACACCAGGACCCCGCACCAGCTCTCATGGGACCGCACACCAGGACCCCGCACCAGCTCTCATGGGACCGCACACCAGACGAGGGACCGGAGGGCATTTTGGGCGCTGTACCACAGGAGAGAACCAGCACTTGATTTTGCTGCAATTCTCCCCACAGATGATCTCTGGGTCAGTTGGTAACATTGTCCAGGCAAAGTACTGGAGCACGATCACCATCTCTCCAACCCTGATGAAGGAGTCAACAGGGCAAAAAAATAATTCCAACTTCCCCGCTGGCTGATTAGTAAAGGCAACGTATCACTGGGCCATAAAGCTTAGTATGTCCTGGGTTTAATCTCCGGACTGTGCTGTGTTTGTTGATTTCAGTCAGGCTAGCACTGCGGTTGGTGGGTAGGCAGGCTCCTGATCACTGTCCAGTGACAATTGCTGGAGAGTGTGAATGGGTGGATGGGGGTTATCTGTGATGGCCTTCCCAGTGGAAAAGCCTGCCAAACATCTTCCCTCACACATAAAGAATGGTCACTTGTGTGAGGGAACAGCCTACCATTGAACCATACTCAGCATGAGTCCATTTATTTTTAATTTGGTCCTAGATGTGAGTGATGTTGACAAGACCACCTTCAATGGCCATCCCGAGTTGTTCTGGGAGGTGGTAGTGGGCCTTCTCCTTGAACCACTGGAGTCCTTGCAGCGATGATGCTCCCACAATGGTGTGAGGTAGAGAATTCCAGGATTTTAGCCTCAGGAGGAGGAGAGAAAAAGGGAGAATGTTGACAAAGAAAGGCAACACGCCTGATTGGACCTGTGTTCTTCAAAGTAATGGGCAGTGGTACAGTCCATTGTTTCCACACTCTGTGTCCAGTGAGGACATCAAACATGCCAACTTCAATCTCCTTTTACTGTGCTCTGATGGTGCATCTCAGAGTCAGCAAGGCACAGCCCCATCTCCCAGGTGACATTTTCATTTCTCACAATCTCTTTCCTGATGACCTCACTGAGCTACTTTGCTGAGTTTTCGGCAGTTTTATACTGTGAATCAGTGATGGCTGGAATCACAGTGAAACCATCCAAAATCTTTCATTGAAGAGTCTTAACAACTATTAGAGAGAGAGAGAAAGAGGTAGAGACAAAGGGAGGAATGCAAGCCAGACAGATAAAGAGAAAGCAGACAAGACAGCCAGATACAGAGTGGAAGACAAAATGGGCAGAAACAGACAGGGACAGAAAGGAGAACAGGACCCACGGAGAGATAGAAGCAAGAAGATGAGACAGGCAAAGATACAAAGGGAGAGAGGAAAAGAAGAGGAGGAGAGAAAAAGGAAGACAACTTTGGCAGAGAGAGAGCAAGAGAGAGAGGAAGAGAAAATGAGCAGAAGCACACAGAGAGGAAGAGCAAGGTATAGGAAGCAAGAGAGGAAGTCACGGTGGGCAGAGATAGAGAGAGAAGAGCAGCTGAGCAAAGAGAGAAAGAGGGAGGAAGACAAGATAGAAAGAAAGAAACAGAGAGAAAGGAAATCAAGATGGGCAGAGTTAGAGGAAGAGCGAACATTTCGAGACAGAGAGGGAGGAAGACAAGATGGTGAGAGACAGGGGGAGAGGAAGACAGGGAAAAGAAAGACAGAGAAAGAAGAAAACAAGATGGTGAGAGAGAGACAAAGAAAGACAAGACATGGAGAGACTGACAGAAAGGAAGACAAAACAGCAAGAGAGAGAGAGAGGATGGCAAGATGGACAGAAAGAGAAAGAGGAAGAGAAGATGGACAAAAGCAGAGAGAGAGAAAGAAAGAAGAGATTAGCAGAGATAGAGAGAGGGGAAGAGAAGATGGGAAGAGACAGAGAGGCAGAGAGGATGGAGAGAGGAGAAGAGAGGATAGACAGAGAGAAAGAGAGGAATATAAGATGGGTCGAGATAGAGAGAGGGGAAGAGGAGATGAACAGAGACAGAGAGGGGAAAATGGGTCGAGTCGAGACAAACGGAGCAAGAGTAAGACAAGACGAGCAGAGAAAGAGAGAGATGAAGACAAGATGAGCAGGGAAAGAGGAAGAGGAGACAGGCAAAGTCGGAGAGGAAGAGAAGAAGATGAAATGGGCAGATATGAAAGAAAAAAGAGCAAGGCCAGACGGGCAGAGAAAGACCGAGAGAGAAGAAGAGAAGACAGACAGAGTGAGGAATGGAGACCGACAGAGAGAATTTACATCCTGTTTAGCTGAAGTCCCAGAGGCAGAGCAGTGAGCTGAGTCTCAGCATCCAATCTCCTCCAATAGTCACTTTGTGCTGCGATTATTAAAAGGTTATTGAAGCACCTTCCAGTTAATCATTAATTCCTTGTTGTGTTGAGTAATTACAGTGCATCAGATGGGCGAGAGCAGCATCTGAGATCTGCTTCCTGGTTACGATAACAAAGTTTTTTTTGTGAAAATGCCCGAGCTCTTGAGGTGGAATGATTCTGATCTGGGCTCCCTCACACACTCTGACTGTGATACCCTCACCTGGCACACCAGTGACTCCCACAGCTTTGATCCCAATATTTTATGGTGCTGTAGCTTTCTATTTACAATAAATCAATGAATCAATGTTTCTGAAGTAAAATGTATTATTTAAGAAGTAAGCTGATTTACATTGGAATGTGTGGGTCAGAATAGGATTAATGAAACCAATCCTCTCGTAGCAGTTCCTGCTAAATGACATGGAATAAAAAGGGAGCAGTGCACTCCTCTAGCTCAGCTAGTGAATGCATCAAAGCCACTGCAGATCAAGAAGGGCCCAGGTTTGAATCCTGGTTCAGTGATGATGGAAGTGCTACAGTTGGCCTCAGTGCCCTTGAGCTATTCATTGAGCCTTTCTGGAGAGTCCCATACATGAACATTGAGTGAGGACAACATGGGGTTTAGATGCGATGCCTCCCGATGGTGGAACAGCCTGTGAAGAATGGCTGCATGAATATGGTACTGGAGGCTGGGCTCGAGGGTGGAAATGTCTCCCAGGATGTTTGCCTTCAGAGTGGGATGCGGGGGAAGTATTACCATTAGTGGAGTGTTTGCCTCCCAGTCAGAGTGTACACAGGCTCCATTCTCAGGGCTCTTGGGGCACTGATATATCCTAATGTCCTCCATCACTTGAATCAGTGTGTCCTATTGAGTGCCTTTCGTGACCTTAGGGCATCCCAAAACACTTCACAGCCAACCAATTGTAGTCACTAGTTGCATTATAGGAAATGTGGCAGTCAGGCTGTTTCACAGCAAAGTCCCACAAATAACAATGAGATAAATAACCAGATAATCCGTTTCAGTGCTGTTGGTTGAGGGATAAATGCTGACTAGGACACCAAGAGAACTCCCCTGTTGTTCTTCAAATAGTGCCATGGGATCTTTTACATTGAGTTACATTGAGTCTTCAGCACAGAAACAGGCCTTTCGGCCCAACAGATCCATGCCGGTGTTTATGCTCCACATGAGCCTCCTCCCTCCCTACTTCATCTCACCCTATCAGCATATCCTTCTATTCCTTTCCCCCTCATGTGTTTATCTAGCGTCCCATTAAATGTATCTGTGCTATTCACCTCAACTACTCCTTGTGGTAGTGAGTTCCACATTCTAACCACTCTCTGGGTAAAGAAGTTTCTCCTGATTCCCTATTGGATTTATTAGTGATTATCTTATATTTATGACCTCTAGCTCTGGTCTCCCCCGCAAGTGGAAACATTTTTTTCTATTTCTCCCTGTCAAACCCTTTCATTATCTTAAAGACCTCTATCAGGTCACCCTTCAGCCTTCTCTTTTCTGGACAAAAGAGCCCCAGCCTGCTCAATTTTTCCTGAGAAGTATAACCTCTCAGTTCTGGTATCATCTACCTGAGAGGGCCTCGGTTTAACATCTATCCAAAAGACAACACCTCCGACAGTGCAGCACTCCCTCAGTACTGTACTGAAATGTCAGCCTAGATTATGGGCTCAAGTCTCTGGAGTGGGACATGAACCCACAAACCTTGTGACTCAGAGGTAAGAGTGCCACCCACTGAACCAAGGTCTGACACGCTAAAGACACTGAGACACTTCTCAATTAAATGATTAAAGAAAGGCAGCCTTGTCCCCAGAGTATTGGAGCACCAAGCACGACTATGGAATAGGGACCCAGGTTCAATCAGCCACTCCACTCATCGAACCTGGGACATTCCAGATCTACGATGGGTCAGTTCCACATTGTCTAGCACATTCGGTAGCAAGGGCACAGAATGTACTCTGGGTGGGGGACTTCGATATCCATCACCAAGAGTGGCTCGGTAGCACCACTACTGACCGAGCTCTCTGAGTCCTGAGTCCTGAGGGTGGAAATGTCTCCCAGGATGTTTGCCTTCAGAGGGGGATGCGGGGGAAGTATTACCATTAGTGGAGTGTTTGCCTCCCAGTCAGAGGGTACACAGGCTTCATTCTCAGGGCTATTGGGGCACCATGCAGAACTGAGATGTCCTAATGTCCTCCGTCACTTGAATCAGTGTGTCCTATTGAGTGCCTTTCGTGACCTTAGGGCATCCCAAAACACTCCATAACTGCCAGACTGGGCCTGCGGCAGGTGGTGAGTGAACCAACATGAGGGAAAAACCTACTTGACCTCATCCTCACCAATCCACTTGTTGCAGATGCATCTGTCCATGACAGTATTGGTAGGGGTGACCACCGCACAGTCCTCGTGGAGATGAAGTCCCGTCTTCGCACTGAGGACACGATCCAACGTGTTGTGTGGCACTACCACCGTGCTAAATGGGATAGATTCAGAACAGATCTAGCAGCTCAAAGCTGGGCATCCATGAGGCGCTGTGGGCCATCAGCAGGAGCAGAATTGCATTCCAGCACAATCTGTAACCTCATGGCCCGGCATATTCCTCACTCTACCATTACCAACAAGCCAGGGGATCAACCCTGGTTCAATGAGGAGTGTAGAAGAGCATGCCAGGAGCAGCACCAGGCGTACCTAAAAATGAGGTGCCAACCTGGTGAAGCTACAACTCAGGACTACATGCATGCTAAACAGCTGAAGCAACATGCTGTAGACAGAGCTAAGCGATTCCACAACCAACGGATCAGATCAAAGCTCTGCAGTCCTGCCACATCCAGTCGTGAGTGGTGGTGTACAATTAAACAACTAACGGGAGGAGGAGGCTCTGCAAACATCCCCATCCTCAATGATGGCGGAGTCCAGCACGTGAGTGCAAAAGACAAGGGTGAAGTGTTTGCAACCATCTTTAGCCAGAAGTGCCGAGTGGATGATCCATCTCAGCCTCCTCCCGATATCCCCACCATCACAGAAGCCAGTCTTCGGCCAATTCGATTCACTCCACGTGATATCAAGAAACGGCT
The DNA here is from genome assembly GCF_035084215.1 of Heptranchias perlo. Classification (NCBI taxonomy): domain Eukaryota; kingdom Metazoa; phylum Chordata; class Chondrichthyes; order Hexanchiformes; family Hexanchidae; genus Heptranchias; species Heptranchias perlo. Next base: position 130,766,132 of record NC_090329.1, read on the forward strand.
GAGTGCACTGGATACAACAAAGGCTATGGGCCCTGACAATATCCTGGCTGTAGTGCTGAAGACTTGTGCTCCAGAACTAGCTGCGCCTCTAGCCAAGCTGTTCCAGTACAGCTACAACACTGGCATCCACCCGACAATGTGGAAAATTGCCCAGGTATGTCCTGTCCACGAAAAGCAGGACAAATCCAATCCGGCCAATTACCGCCCCATCAGTCTACTCTCAATCATCAGTAAAGTGATGGAAGGTGTCATCGACAGTGCTATCAAGCGGCACTTACTCACCAATAACCTGCTCACCGATGCTCAGTTTGGGTTCCGCCAGGACCACTCGGCTCCAGACCTCATTACAGCCTTGGTCCAAACATGGACAAAAGAGCTGAATTCCAGAGGTGAGGTGAGAGTGACTGCCCTTGACATCAAGGCAGCATTTGACCGAGTGTGGCACCAAGGAGCCCTAGTAAAATTGAAGACAATGGGAATCAGGGGGAAAACTCTCCAGTGGCTGGAGTCATACCTAGCACAAAGGAAGATGGTAGTGGTTGTTGGAGGCCAATCATCTCAGCCCCAGGACATTGCTGCATGAGTTCCTCTGGGCAGTGTCCTCGGCCCAACCATCTTGAGCTGCTTCATCAATGACCTTCCCTCCATCATAAGGTTAGAAATGGGGATGTTTGCTGATGATTGCACAGTGTTCAGTTCCATTCGCAACCCCTCAAATAATGAAGCAGGCCGAGCCCGCATGCAGCAAGACCTGGACAACATCCAGGCTTGAGTTGATAAGTGGCAAGTAACATTCGTGCCAGACAAGTGCCAGGCAATGACCATCTCCAACAAGAGAGAATCTAACCACCTCCCCTTGACATTCAACGGCATTACCATCGCCGAATCCCCCACCATCAACATCCTGGGTGTCACCATTGACCAGAAACTTAACTGGACCAGCCACATAAATACTGTGGCTACAAGAGCAGGTCGGAGGCTGGGTATTCTGCAGCGACTGACTCACCTCCTGACTCCCCAAAGCCTTTCCACCATCTACAAGGCACAAGTCAGGAGTGTGATGGAATATTGTCCACTTGCCTGGATGAGTGCAGCTCCAACAACACTCAAGAAGCTCGACACCATCCAGGACAAAGCAGCCCGCTTGATTGGCACCCCATCCACCACCCTAAACATTCACTCCCTTCACCACCGGCACACAGTGGTAGCAGTGTGTACCATCCACAGGATGCACTGCAGCAACTCGCCAAGGCTTCTTCGACAGCACCTCCCAAACCCGCGACCTCTACCACCTAGAAGGACAAGAGCAGCAGGCACATGGGAACACCACCACCTGCACGTTCCGCTCCAAGTCACACACCATCCCGACTTGGAAATATATCGCCGTTCCTTCAAAGTTACTGGGTCAAAATCCTGGAACTCCCTTCCTAACAGCACTGTGGGAGAACCTTCACCACACAGACTACAGCGGTTCAAGAAGGCGGCTCACCACCACCTTCTCAAGGGCAATTAGGGATGGGCAATAAATGCTGGTCTTGCCAGCGACGCCCACATCCCATGAACGAATAAAAAAAAGGAAGTCTGAGTAGACAATGTCTACTGGGCTTCGCCAATCCACCACCTTGGTGACTTCTTCAAAAAATATAATCGAATTTGTAAGTCATGACCTTTTTTTGAAGCCATGTTGGGCGTCCCAGTTTGTCCCTCTTTATCTCGGTAATCATATATTACATATCTAATTATTCCATCAAGCATCTTTCCTGTAACTGATGTCAAACTAATGGGTCTTTAGTTACCCGGGTCCCTCTTGTCTCCTTTTTTAAAGATGGGGACTACATTAGCTTCCTTCCAGTCTATGGGAACTGTCCCAGAGTGCAGTCAGCTATTAAAAATACGGTCAAGGGGCTCGCACACCATGTGCCCCATCCCCCTGTGGACCCTTGGATGGATATCATCCAGAATGGCTGCTCTATCTGTTTTCAAGATATTAATTCTAACTAAAACAACATGTCCATCTATGTTAATATTACCAGTTTTATTATTAACATCATCATTAAATTCTAACAGTCGAGCATTGTCTTCAAGATGAGACGGTATACAGAGATGAGAAGGCATACCGAGATGAGATGGTATACTGAGATGGGGTGGTATACCGAGATGGGGTGGTATACTGAGATGGGGTGGTATACCGAGATGGGGTGGTATACCGAGATGAGATGGTATACCGAGATGAGAGGGTATACCGAGATGAGATTGTATACCGAGATGAGATTGTATACCGAGATGGGGTGGTATACCGAGATGAGATGGTATACCGAGATGGGGTGGTATACCGAGATGGGGTGGTATACCGAGATGAGATGGTATACCGAGATGAGATTGTATACCGAGATGAGATTGTATATTGAGATGAGATTGTATACTGAGATGAGATGGTATACCGAGATGAGATTGTATACCGAGATGAGAGGGTATACCGAGATGAGAAGGTATACCGAGATGAGATGGTATACCGAGATGAGATTGTATACCGAGATGGGATGGTATACCGAGATGAGACGGTATACCGAGATGAGACGGTATACCGAGATGAGATTGTATACCGAGATGAGATGGTATACCGAGATGAGACGGTATATCGAGATGAGATGGTATACCGAGATGAGAGGGTATACCGAGATGAGATGGTATACCGAGATGAGATGGTATACCGAGATGAGATGGTATACCGAGATGAGATGGTATACCGAGATGGGATGGTATACCGAGATGAGACGGTATACCGAGATGAGATTGTATACCGAGATGAGATGGTATACCGAGATGAGAGGGTATACTGAGATGAGAAGGTATACCGAGATGAGATGGTATACCGAGATGAGATTGTATACCGAGATGGGATGGTATACCGAGATGAGAGGGTATACTGAGATGAGAAGATATACCGAGATGAGATGGTATACCGAGATGAGATGGTATACCGAGATGAGATTGTATACCGAGATGGGATGGTATACCGAGATGAGACGGTATACCGAGATGAGACGGTATACCGAGATGAGACGGTATACCGAGATGAGATTGTATACCGAGATGAGACGGTATACCGAGATGAGACGGTATATCGAGATGAGATTGTATATCAAGATGAGATTGTGTACCGAGATGAGACTGTATACCGAGATGAGACGGTATACCGAGATGAGATTGTATACCGAGATGAGATGGTATATCAAGATGAGATTGTATATCAAGATGAGATTGTATACCGAGATTAGATTGTATACCGAGATGAGACGGTATATCGAGATGGGATTGTATATCGAGATGAGATTGTATACCGAGATGAGATTGTATACCGAGATGAGATTGTATACCGAGATGAGACGGTATATCGAGATGTGGTGGTACACTGAGATGGGGTGGTATACTGAGATGGGGTGGTATACCGAGATGAGACGGTATATCGAGATGGGGTGGTATATCGAGATGGGGTGGTATATCAAGATGAGACGATATACCGAGATGAGACGGTATATCGAGATGAGATTATATACCGATATGAGATTATATACCGAGATGAGACGATATATCGAGATGGGGTGGTATATCGAGATGGGGTGGTATATCGAGATGGGGTGGTATATCGAGATGAGATGATATACCGAGATGAGACGGTATATCGAGATGAGATTGTATACCGATATGAGATTATATACCGAGATGAGACGGTATATTGAGATGGGGTGGTATATCGAGATGGGGTGGTATATCGAGATGAGATGATATACCGAGATGAGACGGTATATCGAGATGGGGTGGTATATCAAGATGGGGTGGTATATCGAGATGGGGTGGTATATCAAGATGGGGTGGTATACCGAGATGAGACGGTATATCGAGATGAGATTGTATACCGATATGAGATTGTATACCGAGATGAGACGGTATATCGAGATGGGGTGGTATATCGAGATGGGGTGGTATATCGAGATGAGGTATTATATCGAGATGAGATGGTATATCAAGATGAGATTGTATATCAAGATGAGATTGTGTACTGAGATGAGATTGTATACCGAGATGAGACTGTATATTGAGATGAGATTGTATACCGAGATGAGATTGTATACAGAGATTAGATTGTACACCGAGATGAGATTGTATACCGAGATGAGACGGTATATCGAGATGAGATTGTATATCAAGATGAGATTGTATACCGAGATGAGATTGTATACCGAGATGAGATTGTATACCGAGATGAGATTGTATACTGAGATGAGACGGTATATCGAGATATGGTGGTATACTGAGATGGGGTGGTATACTGAGATGAGATTGTATACCGAGATGAGACGGTATATCGAGATGTGGTGGTATACTGAGATGGGGTGGTATACTGAGATGGGGTGGTATACCGAGATGGGGTGGTATATCGAGATGTGGTGGTATATCGAGATGAGATGATATACCGAGATGAGACGGTATATCGAGATGAGATTGTATACCGATATGAGATTATATACCGAGTTGAGACGGTATATCGAGATGGGGTGGTATATCGAGATGGGGTGGTATATCGAGATGGGGTGGTATACCGAGATGAGATGATATACCGAGATGAGACGGTATATCGAGATGAGATTGTATACCGATATGAGATTGTATACCGAGATGAGACGGTATATCGAGATGAGATTGTATACCGATATGAGATTATATACCGAGATGAGACGGTAGATCGAGATGGGGTGGTATATCTAGATGAGGTATTATATCGAGATGAGACGGTATATCGAGATGGGGTGGTATATCGAGATGGGGTGGTATATCGAGATGAGATGATATACCGAGATGGGGTGGTTTATCGAGATGGGGTGGTATACCGAGATGGGGTGGTATATCGAGATGGGGTGGTATATTGAGATGGGGTGGTATACCGAGATGAGATGATATACCGAGATGGGGTGGTATATCGAGATGGGGTGGTATATCGAGATGGGGTGGTATATCGAGATGAGACGGTATATCGAGATGGGGTGGTATATCGAGATGGGATGGTATACCGAGATGAGATGATATACCGAGATGGGGTGGTATATCGAGATGGGGTGGTATATCGAGATGGGGTGGTATATCGAGATGGGGTGGTATATCGAGATGAGACGGTATATCGAGATGGGGTGGTATATCTAGATGAGGTATTATATCGAGATGGGGTGGTATATCGAGATGGGGTGGTATATCGAGATGGGGTGGTATATCGAGATGAGATGATATACCGAGATGGGGTGGTATATCGAGATGGGGTGGTATATCGAGATGGGGTGGTATATCGAGATGGGGTGGTATACCGAGATGAGATGATGTACCGAGATGGGGTGGTATATCGAGATGGGGTGGTATATCGAGATGAGACGGTATATCGAGATGGGGTGGTATATCGAGATGGGGTGGTATACCGAGATGAGATGATATACCGAGATGGGGTGGTATATCGAGATGGGGTGGTATATCGAGATGGGGTGGTATATCGAGATGAGACGGTATATCGAGATGGGGTGGTATATCTAGATGAGGTATTATATCGAGATGGGGTGGTATATCGAGATGGGGTGGTATATCGAGATGGGGTGGTATATTGAGATGGGGTGGTATACCGAGATGAGATGATATACCGAGATGGGGTGGTATATCGAGATGGGGTGGTATATCGAGATGAGGTGGTATATCGAGATGGGGTGGTATATCGAGATGGGGTGGTGTACCGAGATGAGATGATATACCGAGATGGGGTGGTATATCGAGATGGGGTGGTATATCGAGATGAGGTATTATATCGAGATGAGACGGTATATCGAGATGAGACGGTATATCGAGATGGGGTGGTATATCGAGATGAGGTATTATATCGAGATGAGACGGTATATCGAGATGGGGTGGTATATCGAGATGGGGTGGTATATCGAGATGAGGTGGTATATCGAGATGGGGTGGTATATCGAGATGAGGTATTATATCGAGATGGGGTGGTATATCGAGATGAGACGGTATATCGAGATGGGGTGGTATATCGAGATGGGGTGGTATATTGAGATGGGGTGGTATACCGAGATGAGATGATATACCGAGATGGGGTGGTATATCGAGATGGGGTGGTATATCGAGATGGGGTGGTATATCGAGATGGGGTGGTATATCGAGATGGGGTGGTATATCGAGATGGAGTGGTATACCGAGATGAGATGATATACCGAGATGGGGTGGTATATCGAGATGGGGTGGTATATCGAGATGAGGTATTATATCGAGATGAGACGGTATATCGAGATGGGGTGGTATACCGAGATGGGGTGGTATATCGAGATGAGATGATATACTGACCTTTATAAATTCAAGTTCTTTCTTTCTTAATCAAGTAATGTGCTGTAACATTTTCAAAGTCACTGACAGAGTTCTATACTTCAACTTGTTAAATTATTCTAGTCTGCATATGGCACCAACTGCACTGCTTAAACAGCCCAGTGGTTACAGTGGGATTTGTTAAGAAGTGATCTTCACCCCCTCCCCTTATTACTTGGTGACATTTGACCCCATCTTTGCAAACTTTGGCCCTATTCCACAACTTGTGACCCAGGGATAGTGGCAGCATGACCAAGGGCCGGGTAGAATGCAGCAGCAGCATATGAAGTGGGCAGCATCAAAGCTGGGTTATTAAAATAGATCAGTCCCCCATGACAGATTCTCCCTCCCTCACTTTGATGAATCCATCTAACCGATAAACACTCAAACACTCCCCTTTAACAAAATAAATTCATACCCTGAAAACTGTGTATCCAAACCCTGAGCACAATCCGAATGCCATTTAACCCTAATCCTGAACCAACATTAAATCTAATTGCAACCCTATCAATAAACAACAACAACTTGCATTTTTTAGGGCCTTTAACATCGTAAAATGTCCCAAGGTGCATCACAGGAGTGTATTCAAATAAAATTTGATCCCAAGCCACATAAGGACAGGTGACCAAAAGCTTGATCAAAGAGGTAGGTTTTAAGGAGTGTCTTAAAGGAGGAGAGAGAGGTGGAGAGGTTTTAGGGAGGGAATATCAGAGCTTAGGGCCTAGACAGCTGAAGGCACGGCCGCCAATGGTGGAGCGATTAAAATCGGAGATACGCAAGAGGCAAGAATCGGAGGAGCGCAGAGATCTCGGAGGGTTGTAGGGCTGGAAGAGGCTACAGAGATAGGGAGGGGCGAGACCATGGAGGGATTTGAAAACAAGGATGAGAATTTTTAAATTGAGGCTTTGTCGGATTGGGAGCCAATATTAATTCTAACCTTCAGTACCATCTTGAAGTTAAGAACAAGTTACCCCACCCCAACTCTTCCAGTGACAAGGCTTCCGCAGAGCTGCAGGAGAGTGGGAGTGGCCATTACTAGATTGACAGGCACATCCCACTGGTCTGAATGGATTCAAATCAATGTTCCAGGCCAAAGGTCAGCGTATTAACCCATTGTGTCACCCATTTTGAGGGTTGATAAATTTACACTTTACATTTATGAATTTCCATCCTATCCAGGGTATGTTATCAGATACTATCAGTGCTGACCATCCAAGTGGGAACACACCCGAATGTTACAGGAAATGACCCTCCCCCAAAGAAGGTGGTTCAATTATTCAAGAGTGGGATTTAAAATGTACTCTGCTAGTTAACGTGTGTAAGTGCCAGGCCAATGAAATGTGAAGACTGCTTATTGTAACAGGTGGAGAGGACTGCACTCTAAAGGGCTGGTTTGAAGACTGTGCACAAAGAGACTCGGTTGACCTTTGCAACTGTTATCAATAAATTGGGATTTCCCATTAATGTGGGCGTAGCAGTGTTAGTGATATTCTGTACTGTACACTGAAAAATGCAGCTTTCACATTTCAATATCACTCACTGAAACACTGCCCTCTCTCCAGGTCCAGAACACTATCACAGACTCTTGTGGCATCAAAGGTCATTTCTATAGCATCTTTCACAACCCCAGGAAGTTCGGAAGTTCTCCATAGCCAATGAAGTCCTTTTTGAAGTGTAGCCACTGTTGTAATGTAGGAAAACCTGGCACCAAATTGGTGAACAGTAAAATCCCACAAACAGCAATGTGATAAATGACCAATTAATTTGTTCTGGTGACGGTGGTTGTGATATAAATGGTGGCCAGGACAATGAGAGAACTCCTCTGCTCCTCTTCATAGGATCTTTCATGTCCGCTTGAGAGAGCAGACATATTTGCTGAGAGCCGCTTTCACAGCCACAACTCTTTTCTCAGCACCTGGAACTGTTTCATTCCACATCAATTCCAGCTTAAATTTCATCCTTCTAGCTTAAGGTTCAGATCCAGCCATTGATCACTGATATCTGTGGTGATATTCAATGTTCCACTAACCACTGCTCATGTCCCTTCATGATATCAACCATCTCCACTATGCAGCACTGTAAACTTAACAACTTGCATTCATATAGTGCCTTTAATGTAGAAAAAGGTGTCCACAGAAGTGCAATCAGACAAAGATGGACACTGAGCCAAAGAAGAGATATGAGGGATGGCTAAAAGCTTGGTCAAAGAGGTAGGTTTTAGGAGGGTCTTAAAGGAGGAGGGAGAGGTTGAGAAGCAGAGAGATGGAGAGGTTTAGGGTGGGAATTCCAGAGCTTAGGGCCTAGACAGCTGAAGGCATGGTCACCAATGGTGGGGCAAAGCAATTAGGAGATGCACAACAGGCCAGGGTTGAAGAAACGCAGAGATCTCAGAGGATTGTAGGGCTGGAGGAGATTACAGGGATAGGGAAGGGCGAGGGATTTGAACACAAGGCGGAGAATTTTAAGTGAGTCATGGGGGAACCGGGAGCCAATGTAAGTGGACAGGCGAGCACAGGGGTGATGGGTGAATGGGACTTGGTGTGGGATAGGACATGGGCAGCAGGGTTTTGGATCAGTAGAAAGTTATGGAGGCTGGAGGTGACAAAGGGATGGATGAAAGTTTCAGCAGCAGATGAGCTGAGGGAGGGGCGGACTCGGGCGATGTTATGGAGGTGGAAGTAGGCGCTCCTGGTGATGGAGAGGATCTGGGGTTGGAAGCTCAGCTCAGGGTCAAATAGGAAGCCAAAGTTGTGAACGGTCGGCTTCAACCTCAGACAGTGGCCAGGGAGAGGACCCTGAGATGAGCTTCCAACCCTATATCCTCTCCATTACAAGGACCGCCTACTTCCACCTCCAGAACATCGCCCACCTCCGCCCCCGCCTCAGCTCATCTACTGCTGGCACCCTCATCCATGCCTTTATTACCTCCAGACTTGACTATTCCAATGCTCTCCTGTCGGCCTCCCATCTTCTACCCTCCAGCTCATCTGAAACTCTGCTGCTTCGAGCTTAACTTGTACCAAGTCCCGTTCTCCCATCGCTGACCGACATTGGCTCCTGATCTGGCAACGTTTTGATTTTAAAATTCTCATCCTTGTTCTCAATTCTCTCATTTATGTAGTGCTTTTCACGATGTCAGGATATTGCAAAGCACTTCAAAGTCGATGAAGTACTTTTGAAGTCACAGTTGTAATGTGGGAAACATGGCAGCCAATTTGCACACAGCAAGATCCCACAAACAGCAATGTGGTAATGACCAGATAATCTGTTTTACTGATGTTGGTTGAGGGACAAATATTGGTGAGGACACCGGGGAGAACTCCTCTGCTCTTCTTTGAAATAGTGGCATCTGATCTTTAATGAGCATCTGAGAAGACAGACGGGGGTCTCAGTTTAACGTCTCATCCGAAAAACGGCACCTCCGACAGTTCAGCACTCCCTTGACCAAGTGTCAGCCTGGATTATATGCTCTGGTACTGGAGTGGGCTTTGAACCCACAACCTTCTGAATTAGAGGTGAGAGCGCTACCACTAAGCTGAGGTTAAATGGGATGCAGGAGCAGTGGGCTATTCGACTGTGTAAGGCATCACAGCCGACCCCAACATGCCCTCACCACAAATGTCACTATTATATAAACCTCTCATTTTAAAAAGAATTCCCTTTCCAAACTCGCCTCAGCCATGTCCAACTATGAGCAGCAGCAACAAGCCGCTCTGGCCCCGCCCCGAGTCGCCGACCTCCCGCCTATGATGTCATTGGAAGCCTGCGCTGGTATGTAAATTATTCCGGTTGTGTGTGGGGGGGGGGGGGGTGGGGCCGGGCCAATCAGCGTGAGGAGCGGTGACTCACCATATAAGGACAGCTCGCGCCATAAAAGGAAACATTGTCTCTCTTTATATGGGGAGGGTAAAGTAGTGCCGGCCTGCCGGCTCATCTCCTTCCGCCTGTTAAAAGAGAGAGGGGGGAGGGAGAGAGAGAGAAATATAGCAAGAAGACATTTATAGTAATTGATAGATTTTTAATAACATCACTTTAATGAGAAGGAAGCAGTTTTGTTGTTAAGGGCCCGGGTAATGAGGGTGGTTTGTTAAGTGAGGTTGAAGGGGAGGGATTCTTTGCTGGGCGGTGTGTGGGCTGCGGGCTGCGCGCGGGGTTTCCTCTCTCGGGGTCTCCGGGTTCCAGATTGTAGCGAGTTTTGTTCCGAAAGGGTTCGATCGCGTGGAGTAACAAAAAGCTGAGGCCGGGCCGGGCCGGGCCGGGAGGAGGAGGAGGAGGGCGATCATACTGATCGGAAACAATGTTACAGAGTCAGGCTGGAGCTGTGGCCGCTACTACCGACAACAGCACCTCCACAGCGGGCAGCCTCCACCAGCCTGCACCACAGCCTCAGCCGCCAGCAGCGCCGCCACCACCACCACCACCTCCGCCACCGCCGCTGCTGCTGGGCAGTATCCGCGCCGAGCGCGACCGAGATGCGGAGCGGGAGCGGGAGCGGGAGCCTCACCTCGGCGCCAATTACAGCGGCTCCGACCCCAGCAGCGACGAAGACGAGGACATGGTGGTGGCCCCGGCCCCGGTTGACAGGCGCGGGGTGAAGCGAAGGGTGTCGGAGTTGGAAGCGGCGGCGGCCGCCGGTTTAGCCGGTGTGACGGGTCACGACTCTAACATGGAGTGTAGCGGCGGGATGACAGCAGCCGGCGGCGGGCGTTACGGGCCAGCTGCAGCAACAGGAGGTGGAGGAGGTGGTGTGGCGGCGGCGGCGGCGGCGGGGGCCGGGCTGAAACCGGGAAAGAAAACGCGAGGGAGGGTGAAGATTAAAATGGAATTCATCGATAACAAGCTGAGGAGATACACGACTTTCAGCAAGAGGAAGACGGGCATCATGAAAAAGGTGAGCGGGACACGGAGAGTTTGACAGCTGCAGGGTGAGAGTGTGGGCTGACAGCTCTCTCCCTCTCAGACTCAAAAGTTGGGATTTAACAACCAGTGGGAACAAGGCGACCAGTTAAAATACCGAGAGAGAGAGAGAGAGAGAGAGACGGGTAACTTCAGCAGACAGTCTGTGAGGTGTGTGTGGGACACCGGTTGACTCTCTGACATCCTCTCACTTCATCCTTGTCCCTTTCCCCAAAGTGTCCTTTGAGATCCTGCCGGCGAACTGATTGATCCACTTTGTGAACATGTCCTACTTTCTTTTATTAGAAAGTAAACTTAGCGAAGTAATAACTGGAGTGAGGGGGGAAAGGCACTGACAGCTTGTTAGGTGGGGACGAGCATTAAAGAAAGAAAACATTGGACTTAGAATGAATAAACTGGGACCCGGAAATTCAGCTCCCGGAGTTTGCTAGAGTCCAGGGGAATTGCTGTACCAGTGTACATAGGATCAGATATACAATGTGTGTATATCTCTGTATACATATATACACTGTCTATCCCAGTGTGCAGGGTGAATGCCCAGTTGAGTTGTGACTGCACCTGGTTAATAGTGTAATATAAAATAGTAGATGTACTGTATCCTGGTGACCTTTTGTAGGGTAAGTTCTGTGTTGATTATTGTCATTTCTGTTGGAAGGCATCCAGCTTACCGATGGTTAGCTTCGGCACTGATGGTTGGACGTACGTTTTCTCCCCTGTCAACGATTGCATATTAAGACAGGCCCAGTGGGTAAACACACGGTCCAGTGTGGCACGGAACTGCACCGGTCAGGAAGAATCCAGGTTTAGCCCTGGGCCAGTGCTGAGTTTGCTGATCTATGTTGGAGTGGTGGGAGGGATGTTACTGTGAGACCCCAGAGCCCCTGCACTAGGATGGAAGTGGTGGTGGGAGGGATGTTACTGTGAGACCCCAGAGCCCCTGGACTAGGATGGAAGGGGTGGGAGGGATGTTACTGTGAGACCCCAGAGCCCCTGGACTAGGATGGAAGTGGTGGTGGGAGGGATGTTACTGTGAGACCCCAGAGCCCCTGGACTAGGATGGAAGTGGTGGGAGGGATGTTACTGTGAGACCCCAGAGCCCCTGGACTAGGATGGAAGGGGTGGGAGGGATGTTACTGTGAGACCCCAGAGCCCCTGGACTAGGATGGAAGTGGTGGTGGGAGGGATGTTACTGTGAGACCCCAGAGCCCCTGCACTAGGATGGAAGTGGTGGTGGGAGGGATGTTACTGTGAGACCCCAGAGCCCCTGGACTAGGATGGAAGTGGTGGGAGGGATGTTACTGTGAGACCCCAGAGCCCCTGGACTAGGATGGAAGGGGTGGGAGGGATGTTACTGTGAGACCCCAGAGCCCCTGGACTAGGATGGAAGGGGTGGGAGGGATGTTACTGTGAGACCCCAGAGCCCCTGGACTAGGATGGAAGTGGTGGTGGGAGGGATGTTACTGTGAGACCCCAGAGCCCCTGCACTAGGATGGAAGTGGTGGTGGGAGGGATGTTACTGTGAGACCCCAGAGCCCCTGCACTAGGATGGAAGTGGTGGGAGGGATGTTACTGTGAGACCCCAGAGCCCCTGGGTTGGGAGAAAGAACAATCATCCAAGAGTTCCCGCTCCTGATTGCTGTCCAGCCACCCCAAGATCACACTCCCTGCCATGGTCAAATAGTCTGTTGGTACCCATTAGGCTCGCACATGAAGGATGGGTACTTGGGCGAGCTTCTTGGAGAAACGGTACCCAAGCAAGACGCAGATTCTCAGTGAGTTGAGAAGAGGAGAACTTGTCATAAATGAGTGATTAACTGTGATCTTGCCTCTTGACGGTTATAGGCCACTGGTGTTTCGTGACATCAGCTGGATTCCTGGACCCCTTGTAATTGGGACCAACATTTGGTGCCTTAAATTCAGAATTGTGACCCCTATCCTTATATTTCTACCATGTAATTGGGGCTATAAACCCCTCCCCTGGTTTTGTTGCTGGCTTTTAATGGGCACCACAACCTTCCCCCCCCCCCCCCCCCCACAATTAGTTCTACCACTGATTCCATCCCTCTCCCTGGCCACTATCCGAGACTGTTTGCAACTGTGTCGTCCTGTTTGACCCTGCGATGAACTTCCGACCCCACACCCCCTCCATCACCGACTTCCACCTCCATAACATCGCCCATCTCTGTCCCTGCCTCAGCTTATCTGCTGCTGAAAGCCTCATCCATGTCTTGATTACCTCCAGACATTGTTCACTTGGCTGGCCTCCCATCCTTCCAAATTCTCATTGTGTTCAAATCTCTCCACTGCCTCGCCATCTTGTCTCTGTAACCTTCTTTGGCTCTGTGTGATTTTTGTTTGATAATCGCTCCTGTGAAGTGCCGTGGAATATTTTACAATGTTCAAGGTGCGATATCAATGCAAATTGTTGTAATCGGGGCAGTAATCTTCTGCTTTTATGTTATCTGTTGTGCTCCACATTTGAGTCTGTGTTTTAAGGAATGGACAGGTGTGACTCGGGGGAGTTGAAGCTTGGGGTTTGGTGGGTGTCATGCCTTCTGTCCTTTCTCTGACATTTTTTGTTCTTGCCAATTCTGTCCCCCTGTTTCGGACCCTCCATTCCTCCCGCACTCCTTGGTACAGTCCCACATTTACTGGGTACACTCCCGCACTCCTTGGTACGGTCCCACATTTACTGGGTACACTCCCGCACTCCTTGGTACAGTCCCACATTTACTGGGTACACTCCCGCACTCCTTGGTACAGTCCCACATTTACTGGGTGCACTCCTTGGTACAGTCCCACATTTACTGGGTACACTCCCGCACTCCTTGGTACAGTCCCACATTTACTGGGTACACTCCCGCACTCCTTGGTACGGTCCCACATTTACTGGGTACACTCCCGCACTCCTTGGTACGGTCCCACATTTACTGGGTACACTCCCGCACTCCTTGGTACGGTCCCACATTTACTGGGTACACTCCCGCACTCCTTGGTACGGTCCCACATTTACTGGGTACACTCCCGCACTCCTTGGTACGGTCCCACATTTACTGGGTACACTCCCGCACTCCTTGGTACGGTCCCACATTTACTGGGTACACTCCCGCACTCCTTGGTACGGTCCCACATTTACTGGGTACACTCCCGCACTCCTTGGTACGGTCCCACATTTACTGGGTACACTCCCGCACTCCTTGGTACGGTCCCACATTTACTGGGTACACTCCCGCACTCCTTGGTACGGTCCCACATTTACTGGGTACACTCCCGCACTCCTTGGTACGGTCCCACATTTACTGGGTGCACTCCTTGGTACAGTCCCACATTTACTGGGTACACTCCCGCACTCCTTGGTACAGTCCCACATTTACTGGGTACACTCCCGCACTCCTTGGTACGGTCCCACATTTACTGGGTACACTCCCGCACTCCTTGGTACGGTCCCACATTTACTGGGTACACTCCCGCACTCCTTGGTACGGTCCCACATTTACTGGGTACACTCCCGCACTCCTTGGTACGGTCCCACATTTACTGGGTACACTCCCGCACTCCTTGGTACGGTCCCACATTTACTGGGTACACTCCCGCACTCCTTGGTACGGTCCCACATTTACTGGGTACACTCCCGCACTCCTTGGTACGGTCCCACATTTACTGGGTACACTCCCGCACTCCTTGGTACGGTCCCACATTTACTGGGTACACTCCCGCACTCCTTGGTACGGTCCCACATTTACTGGGTACACTCCCGCACTCCTTGGTACGGTCCCACATTTACTGGGTACACTCCCGCACTCCTTGGTACGGTCCCACATTTACTGGGTACACTCCCGCACTCCTTGGTACGGTCCCACATTTACTGGGTACACTCCCGCACTCCTTGGTACGGTCCCACATTTACTGGGTACACTCCCGCACTCCTTGGTACGGTCCCACATTTACTGGGTACACTCCCGCACTCCTTGGTACGGTCCCACATTTACTGGGTACACTCCCGCACTCCTTGGTACGGTCCCACATTTACTGGGTACACTGCCGCACTCCTTGGTACGGTCCCACATTTACTGGGTACACTCCCGCACTCCTTGGTACAGTCCCACATTTACTGGGTACACTCCCGCACTCCTTGGTACGGTCCCACATTTACTGGGTACACTCCCGCACTCCTTGGTACGGTCCCACATTTACTGGGTACACTCCCGCACTCCTTGGTACGGTCCCACATTTACTGGGTACACTCCCGCACTCCTTGGTACGGTCCCACATTTACTGGGTACACTCCCGCACTCCTTGGTACGGTCCCACATTTACTGGGTACACTCCCGCACTCCTTGGCCGTCATTCACGGGTGTGCCGTGACACTGGACATCGGGAGACTGTTCGGCTGTGGTTCCCACCACAGCCAAGCCCGATCCTGTCCTGTCCTTGCCTCGTTCACAGCAGTCAGAGAAAGAGAGCTGATTTGCTCTCTCTGTTCTCCTCGTCCCTAAGGGGGGCTGAGGCTAAATGCAGTGCCAGTTATCACCATCAACAAACTCTGCACAGTCTGGGAAGCCACTTGTTGGATAAACTTGCTGAGCCAAGAGGGATGTAAAAAAACATTAATTCTTGGGTTACGGGTATTGCTGGGAAGTTTGACATTTATTGCCCTTGAGCTCTCTTATTGAACCTCTGCAGTCCGTGTGGTGAAGGTTCTCCCACAGTGCTGTTAGGAAGGGAGTTCCAGGATTTTGACCCAGCGACGATGAAGGAACGGCGATATATTTCCAAGTCGGGATGGTGTGTGACTTGGAGGGGAACGTGCAGGTGGTTTTATTCCCATGTGCCTGCTGCTCTTGTCCTTCTAGGTGGTAGAGGTCGTGGGTTTGGGAGGTGCTGTCGAAGAAGCCTTGGCGAGTTGCTGCAGTGCATCCTGTGGATGGTACACACTGCAGCCACTGTGCGCTGGTGGTGAAGGGAGTGAATGTTTGGGGTGGTGGATGGGGTGCCAATCAAGTGGGCTGCTTTGTCCTGGATGGTGTCGAACTTCGAGTGTTGTTGGAGCTGCACTCATCCAGGCAAGTGGAGAGTATTCCATCACACTCCTGACTTGTGCCTTGTCGATGGTGGAAAGGCTTTGGGGAATCCTTCACAATTGTTTGCTTTTCTTTTTATTTAAAATGTACTCAAGTTCATCATCACTTGACACAATTCAAGATGTCACTCTGCAGCACAATAGTGTGAATTGCCCTCAGCTATGAGTGTGTTCACTCAATACATGGTGCTATCTTGTATTAGACTTAAAGGGGCTGCATCATCATTCAATGTATCATTAGGTCACACTGAAGTATCTTTGAAACTTTCCAAACAGTTACAGTTGAGGAGTTTAGCACTTCTCTCTTCCACTTTACCATTATCTATTTGCTTTTTCTCTCCTTCTCCCACCCCCAGGCCCAGTGCAGCCTGTGGTGGTTTTTTATTGTGAGATGTGATCAGTCGAGTGAACATGCCAACAACTTGCATTGATATAGCACCTTTAACACAGTAAATCGACCCAAGGCGCTTCACAGGAGCGATTATCAAACAAAATTTGACACCGAGCCACATGAGATATTAGGACAGGACAAAAGCTTGGTCAAAGAGGTAGGTTTTAAGGAACGTCTTGAAGGAGGAGGGCGAGGTAGAGAGGTTTAGGGAGGGAATTCCAGAGCTTAGGGCCTAGTCAGTTGAAGGCATGGCTGCCAATGGGATCAGGTTAAAAGAAAAAGCATACAACATGGCAAAGATTACTGGTAAGCCCGAAGATTGGGAAAACTTTAAAAACCAGCAAAGGATGACTAAAAGAATAATAAAGAGGGAGAAAATAAATTGTAGGAGTAAACTAGCAAGAAATATAAAAAACTGACAGTAAAAGCTTCTGCAAGTATATAAAAAGGAAGAGGGTAGCTAAAGTAAACATTGGTCCCTGAGAGGATGAAATTGGGGAAATAATAATGGAAAACAAGGAAATGGCAGAGGAATTGAACAGATATTTTGTATCTGTCTTCACAGTAGAAGACACTAATAATATACCAATAATAGTAGAAAATCAAGGGGGAAAGGGGAGAGAGGAACTAAAAACAATCACTATCACCAGAGAAAAAGTACTAGGTAAACTAATGGGTCTAAAGACTGACAAGTCCCCTGGACCTGATGGCTTGCATCCGAGGGTCGTAAAGGAAGTGGCTACAGAGATAGTGGATGCATTGGTTGTAACCTTCCAGAATTCACTAGATTCTGGAAAGGTCCCAGCGGATTGGAAAACCACTAACGTAACACCCCTATTCAAGAAGAGAGTGAGACAGAAAGCAGGTAACTATAGACCAGTTAGCTGATCATCTGTCACTGGGAAAATGTTAGAATCCATTATTAAGGAAGTAGTAGCAGGACATTTGGAGACTCATAGTACAATCAAGGAGAGTCAATGTTGGTTTATGAAGGGGAAATCATGTCTGACAAATTTATTAGAGTTCTTTTGAGGAAGTAACGGGCAGGATGGATAAAGGGGGAACCAATGGATGCAGTATATTTGGATTTCCAAAAGGCATTCGATAAGGTGCCACATAAAAGATTACTGCATAAGATAAGAGCTCATGGTGTTGGGGGTAATATACTGGCAGGGATAGAGGATTGGCTAACAAACAAAAAACAAAGAGTCAGGATAAAAGGGTCATTTTCAAAATGTCAATCTGTAACTAGTGGGATGCCGCAGGGCTCAGTGCTGGGGCCTCAACTATTTACAATATATATCAGTGACTTGGATGAAGGAACAGAGTGTCTTGTGGCCAAATTTGCTGTTGATACAAGGATAGGTGGAAAAGCAAGCTGCAATGAGGACACAAAGTGTCTGCAAAGGGATATTGACAGGTTAAGCGAACAGGCAAAAATTTGGCAGATGGAATATAACATGGGAAAATGTGAAGTCATCCTCTTTGGGAGGAAAAATAAAAAAGCAAAATATTATTTGGATGGAGAAATACTATAAAATGCTGCGGTACAGTGGGATCTGGGTGTCCTCGTACATGAAACACAAAAAGTCAACATACAGGTGCAGCAGGTAATCCAGAAGGCAAACAGAATATTGGCCTTCATTTCTAGGGGGATGGAGTATAAAAGCAGGGAAGTCATGCTACAACTCTACAGGGTGCTGGTTAGACCACACCTGGAGTACTGTGTACAGTTCTGGTGCCCTTATTTAAGGAAGGACATATTTGCATTGGAGGCAGTTCAGAGAAGGTTCACTAGGTTGATTCCGGGTATGGAAGGGTTGCCTTATGAGGAAAGATTGAACAGGTTGGGTCTATACTCATTGGAGTTCAGAAGAATGAGAGGAGATCTTATTGAAACATACAAGATTCTGAGGGGACTCGATAGGGTAGATGCTGAGAGGATGTTACCCCTCATGGGGGAATCTAAAACTCGGGGGCAGAGTCTCAGAATAAGGGGTCACCCGTTTAAGATGTAAATGAGGAGGCGTATCTTCCCCCAGAGGGTCGTGAATCTTTGGAATTCTTTACCTCAAAAAGCTGTGGAGGCTGAGTCATGGAATACATTCAAGGCTGAGTTAGACAAATTTTTGATCCGCAAGGGAGTCAAAGGATATGGGGAAAGGGCGGGAAAGTGGAGTTGAGGTAAAAATCAGATCAGCCATGATCTCATTGAATGGTGGAGCAGACTTGGGGCTGAATGGCCTACTCCTGCTCCTATCTCTAATGGTCTTATGGTGGAACAATGAAAATCGGGAATGCGCAAGAGGCCAGAATTGGAGGATTGTAGGGCTGGAGGAGGTTACAGAGATAGGGAGGGGTGAGGCCATGGACGGATTTGAAAACAAGGATGAGAATTTTAAAATCGAGGCGTTCCCGGACTGGGAGCCAATGTAGGTCAGTGAGCACAGGGGTGATGGGAGAACAGGACTTGGTGCGAGTTAGGATATGGGCAGTAGAATTTTGGATGAGCTCCAGTTTATGGAGGGTGGAAGATGGGAGGCTGGCCAGGAGAGCATTGGAATAGTCGAGTCTAGAGGTAACAAAGCCATGGATGAGGGTTTCAGCAGCAGATGAGATGAGATGAGCTGAGGCAGAGGCGGAGACGGGCGATGTTACGGAGGTGGAAGTGTGCGGTCTTGGTGATGGAGCGGATATAGGGTCGGAATCTCATCTCGGGATCAAATACGACGCCAAGGTTGCGAACGCTCTGATTCAGCCTCAGACAGTGGCCAGGAAGAGGTTTGGAGTCGGTGGCTAGGGAACGGAGTTTGCAGTGGACACCAAAGACCATGGCTTCGGTCTTCCCAATATTTAGTTGGATTAAATTTTTGCTGATCCAGTGCTGGATGTTGGACTAGCAGTGTGACAAATGAGAGACAGTGGAGGGGTGGAGAGAGGTGGTGGTGAGGTAGAGCTGGGTGTCGTCAGCGTACATGTGGAACCTGATGATGTGTTTTCGGATGATGTCACCGAGGGGCCGCATGTAGATGAGACGTAGGAGGGGGCCAAGGATAGATCCCTGGGGGACTCCAGAGGTAACGGTGCTGGAGGGGGAAGAGAAACCATTGCAGGTGATTATCTGTCTACGACTGGACAGATAAGAATGGAACCAGGCGAGTGCAGTCCCACCCAGCTGGACAACAGAGGAGAGACGTTGGAGAAGGATGGTGTGGTCAACTGTGTCAAAGGCTGCAGACAGGTCGAGAAGGATGAGGAGGGATAGTTTACCACGGTCAAAGTCAATAGGATGTCATTTGTGACTTTGATAAGGGTCGTTTCAGTACAGCGGCAGGGGCGGAAACCTGATTGGAGGGATTCAAACATAGAGTTGCGAGAAAGATGGGCACAGGTTTGTGAGGCGACAACAAGTTCAAGGACTTTGGGAGAGGAAAGGGAGGTTGGAGACGGGACGGTAGTTTGCAAGGACAGAGGGTGGATTTTTTGAGGGGGATGATGAAGGCAGATTTGAAGGGGAGGGGGACAGTACCTGAGGAGAGGGAACCATTAACAATATCAGCTAACATGGGGGCTAGGAAGGGAAGTTGGGTGGAGAATACTTCAATATTCTCAACAAATATACATTCCATTGAGAAATAAAATCTCCAAGGAAAAAGTGATCCATCCGTGACTAAAAAAAAGTTAAGGATAGTATTAGATTAAAAGAAGAGGCCTATAATGTCGTGAAGAAGAGTAATAAGCCTGAAGATTGGGAGAGGTTTAGAAACGAGCAAAGGATGACCAGAAAATTGATGATAAGGGAGAAAATTGAATATGAAAGTAGATCAAGAAATATAAAAACAGATTGTAAGATCTTCTACAAGTATGTAAAAAGGAAGAGAGTAGGAAAAGTAAACGTTGGTCCCTTAGAGGCTGAGACAGGAGAAATTATAATGGGGAATCAGGAAATGGCAGATGTGTTAAACAAATATTTTGTATCTGTCTTCACAGTCGAAGACACAAAAAACATACCAGAAATAGTGGGGAACCAAGGGTCTAATGAGAGTGAGGAACTTAAAACAATTAATATCAGTAGAGACAAAGTACTGGACAAACTAATGGGACTAAAAGCCAACAAATCCCCTGGACCTGATGGCCACATCCTAGGGTTCTAAAAGAGGTGGCTGCAGAGATAGTGGATGCATTGGTTATGATCTTCCAGAATTCCCTAGATTGTAGAACAGTCCCAGTGGATTGGAAGGTAGCAAATGTTACCCCGCTATTCAAGAAAGGAGGGAGAGAGAAAATAGGGAACGACAGGCCAGTTAGCCTGACATCAGTCGTCGGGAAAATGCTGGAATCCATTATTAAGGAAGTGGTAACAAGGCACTTAGAAAATCATAATATGATTAGGCAGAGTCAACATGGTTTTATGAAAGGGAAATCGTGTTTGACAAATTTATTAGAGTTTTTTGAGGGTGTAACTAACAGGGTAAATAAAGGGGAACCAGTGGATGTAGTATATTTGGATTTTCAAAAGGCGTGCCACATAAAAGGATGTTACGCAAGATAAGAGCTCATGGGGTTGGGGTAACATATTAGCATGGATAGAGGATTGGTTAATGGACAGAAAACATTACTGAGTGCAGTGTATCCAAGTTGCTGATGATACAAAGCTAGGTGGGAAAGTAAGCTGTGAGGAGGACACGGTGTCTGCAAAGGGATATAGACAGATTAGGTGAGTGGGCAAGGAGGTGGCAGACGGAGTATAATGTGGGGAAACGTGAGGCTTTTCACTTTGGTAGGAAGAATAGAAAAACAGAATATTTTTTAAATGGTGAGAAACTATTAAATGTTGTTGTCCAGAGAGATTTGGGTGTCCTCGTACAAGAAACACAAAAAGTTAACATGCAGGTTCAACAAGCAATTAGGAAGGCAAATAGTATGTTGGCCTTTATTGCAAGGGGGTTGGAGTACAAGAGTAAGGAAGTCTTGCTGCAATTGTAGAGGGCTTTGGTGAGACCACACCTGGAGTACTGTGCACAGGTTAGGTCTCTTTATCTAAGGAAGGATATACTTGCCTTAGAGGCGGTGCAATGATTCCTGGGATGAGAGGGTTGTCCTATGAGGAGAGTTTGAGTAGAATGGGCCTATACTCTCTGGAGTTTAGAAGAATGAGAGGTGATCTCATTGAAACATAGAATGGTTACAGCATAGAAGGAGGCCATTCGGCCCATCGCGTCCGTGCTGGATGGAACATGTAAGATTCTGAGGGGGCTTGACAAGGTAGATGCTGAGAGGTTATTCCCCTGGCTGGAGAGTCGAGAACCAGGGGGCATAGTCTCAGGATAAGGGGTCGGCCATTTAAGACTGAGATGAGGAGGAATTTCATCACTCAGAGGGTTGTGAATCTTTGGAATTCTACCCCAGAGGGCTGTGGATGCTCAGTCATTGAATATGTTCAAGGCTGAGACAGATAGATTTTGTACTCTCGGGGAATCAAGGGATATGGGGATCGGGCGGGAAAGTAGAGTTGAGGTTGAAGATCAGCCATGATCTGATTGAATGATGGAGCAGGCTCGAGGGGCCATATGGCCTACTCCTGCTCCTATTTCTGATGTTCTTATGACAGCAGTTTGGTGGGAATAGAGTTGAGGGAGCAGGAGGTGGGTCTCGTGGTCAAGATGAGCTCAGAGAGGACGTGAGGGGAAATAGGAGAGAACTAGAGAAAGATGCCCGCGTGCAGCAAGACCTGGACAACATCCAGGCCTGGGCTGATAAGTAGCAAGTAACATTCATGCCAAACAAGTGCCAGGCAATGACCATCTCCAACAAGAGAGAGTCTAACCATCTCCCCTTGACATTCAACGGCATTACCATCGCCGAATCCCCCACCATCAACATCCTGGGGGTCACCATTGACCAGAAACTTAACTGGACCAGCCATATAAATACTGTGGCTACAAGAGCAGGTCAGAGGCTGGGTATTCTGCAGCGAGTGACTCACCTCCTGACTCCCCAAAGCCTTTCCACCATCTACAAGATGCAAGTCAGGAGTGTAATGGAATACACTCCACTTGCTTGGATGAGTGCAGCTCCAACAACACTCGAGAAGCTCGACACCATCCAGGACAAAGCAGCCTGCTTGATTGGCACCCCATCCACCACCCTAAACATTCACTCCCTTCACCACCGGCGCACAGTGGCTGCAGTGTGTACCATCCACAGGATGCACTGCAGCAACTCGCCAAGGCTTCTTCGACAGCACCTCCCAAACCTGCGACCTCTACCACCATAAAATGTGGATGTTGCAATGTCATTTGGTTCTCAAAGGGTTAACCTGTAGTTAACACCGTCAGTAATTGATAGGATCTGAAGGTGAGACAGTGCCAGAGTTTAACGTGTGTGTCTGGAAGGATTTCCCCACTGTACCCTGCTTGCCTCCTTTTCTGAAAGCAGCTGACTGGTTGGGCTGCAATCCCACAAATGCTGAATCCCCTTCACTGCTCATCTGGTTGGTCATTCCATGTATGAGCCTAAACAGTGAGTGCTGACAGTTTGTTCAACTGTGGGGGGCTTCACCTCATACCCAAACTCTGTCTTCTCCTGAAGGCCATGTGTGATCTCACATTCCAACAGGACCCACTGGGTAGTGGTCAGGAATGGGCCTTCCAGCCTAGAATTACATAGAATGTACAGCACAGAAACAAGACTTTTGGCCCAATTGGTCTATCCTGGTGTTTATGCTCCACACGAACCTCCTCCCTCCCTATTTGATCTAACCCTACCAATGTACCCTTCTATTCCTTTCTCCCTCATGTACTTCACTAGCTTCTCCTTAAATGCATCTATGATGCTAGACTCCCTGGGGACTGCGGCAAAATATAGTCCCCAAATATTGCCCTGATTGAGCTCGGTTGGCTGAATCCGCAGGCTGTGGATTGAAGTTGACATTCTGGTCTGTATAGCTCACTCCACACTGATTAACGTGCGTGCGTGCGTGCATGTATTAAACAGCAGTAACGTATCTGACTTTTTAGTGGGACTGTAGAGTTCATTGCAAAGTTTGGAGATTTTCAAGAAAGAAAGAACTTGCATTTATATAGCGCCTTTCACAACCTCAAGACATCCCAAAGTGCTTTACAGCCAGTGAAGTAGTTATGAAGTGTGGTCACTGTTGTAATATAGGAAATGGGCCAGCTGGTTTGTGCACAGCAAGGTCCCACAAACAGCAATGAGATAATGAACAGATAATCTGTTTTACGTGGTTATATCAGATTATTTCTATATAATGTGTGATTCTTGCCCGATTATAATAGCAATATCCAGGAAAGGACTAGGCTATAAGAACACAATAGGAGTAGGTCATACGCCCCCTCAAGCCTACTCCGCCATTCAATAAGATCATGGCTGATCTTCAACCTCAACTCCACTTTCCTGCCCTATCCCCATATCCCTTGATTCCCTTAGTATCCAAAAATCTACCTCTCTCAGTCTTGAATATACTCAATGACTGAGCATCCACAGCCCTCTGTGGTAGAGAATTCCAAAGATTCACAACCCTCTGAGTGAAGAAATTCCTCCTCATCTCAGTCTTAAATGGCTGCTCCCTTATCCTGAGACTCTGCCCCCATAGTTCTAGTCTCTCTATCCAGGGGAAACAACCTCTCAGCATTTACCCTGTCAAGCCCCCTCAGAATCTTATGTTTCAGTGATATCACCTCTCATTCTTCTAAACTCCAGAGAGTATAGGTCCATTCTACTCAATCTCTCCTCATAGGACAACCCTCTCATCCCAGGAATTAATCTAGTCGTGTCTCATCTTTTGATGTGGGTGATCTCGCAGCACTGTCCAGTTAAGGACGAT
This sequence comes from Heptranchias perlo, assembly GCF_035084215.1. NCBI lineage: Eukaryota > Metazoa > Chordata > Chondrichthyes > Hexanchiformes > Hexanchidae > Heptranchias > Heptranchias perlo. The sequence continues at coordinate 130,790,771 of NC_090329.1, forward strand.
TAATAAGGAGTAACTGGGTTAGGAATTATTTGCTATCCTAAGTATATAGTTCATCTTCACAGACCAGCAGGCCTCGGGTGCGATTCCTGGACTATGCTGAGTTGGCTGGTCTTGTTTGGGATGACAGTAGGAGCGCTACAATTGGCTCCAATGCCTTGGGAGATTAGTCAGAGATCCTGCTTCTGATCGCTGTTCAGTGACCACTGCTGGAAAAAGCGTGTCCATGAATGTTGGGCCAGCTGGAAGTCAGGCCCCCCAAACAATGATCAGAAGATTGTTCCAACAATCATTCCAGAATTGGAAGGTGGTCCCCGGGTGAGCAGGGTCTGTGGGTGCGTGGAATTTGCGCTGAGTTAAACTATGCTTTTTGCTCTGACGAACACTAAAATTTAATTTTCAATGACAGTGATGCTTAATTCTGGCCTTTCTGATGGCTCACTTGGTCAAATGCACTGTAATGTGTGCACTGTAAGAGACCATAAAGGCCTCTAGTTCAGCCCTTGAGCTGTGCTGTGTTAGATCATATCCAGATGGCCTGGTGCAGTGATCCCAACTGGAGAGTGTGAGGGTGGGGATGTTGGGAGGAGCTAGGATCAGGCTTTGTAATTATGCTGCCCCCCCCCCCCCCCCACCATGGTTGAATAGCTTGCTGATGCTCGCTGTACTGCAACAATAGCATGCAATTTAATAGCCCGTCATTTGGGGGAGTGTACAAGGGAGTAAGGAGGATTCTGAATGGGAGGGTTGCAGATGAAAAATGGTGTTCCAGAGAACCCAAGAAGTGTATCCAGGAAGTATCAGTGACCTCAGGGGAGGAGGGGAGAAGATTACTTTTTTTAAAAAGTCACCAGTACACTCGGTCCTAATCTTGCTGTTAAAATGTGATCTGTACAGTATGATTTGGTTGACGGTGATTAGCAAAAATCTGTTGACCAGTTCAGTATTTGGGAGGTATGTGAGGTGAGGCAGTGTACAGGACAGGTAGTGTGTGGGGGTTTTGACTGAATTGGGTGATCCCATTGGGTGATCCCATTGGGTGATCCCATTGGGTGATCCCGTTGCATCGTACACTGGCTGTGTTGCTGAAGATTATTGATTTGTCTTGGTGCTCAGGAAAGAACACCTGTTAATTAGTTAGGTGTTGCAGGACTGTTGTATATTAACCCTTTACCACCCAGAAGTGGTCCAAATGGCGAATATCCGTTAAGTTGAGCATTTGTTTTTTGACATTTGGTTAACTATAACTTGCATCTATATAGTGCTTTAATGTCATAAAACATCCCAAGGTGCTTCACAGGAGCGATATCAGACAAAACTTGACACTGAGTCAAAGGAAATATTAGAACACGTGACCAAAAGTTTGGTCAAAGAGGTAGGTTTTATGGAGAGTCTTAAAGGAGGAGGAAGAGGCTGAGAGGTTTATGGAGGGAATTCCAGAGCTTAGGGCTGAGGCAGCTGAAGGCACATCTGCCAATAGTGGAACGAAGGGAGTGGGAGTTGCAAAGGAGGCCAGAATTGGAGGGTTGTAGGACTGGAGGAAGTTACATAGAGATAGGGAGGGGCGAGGCCATGGAGGGAATTGAACACGTGAGAATTTTAAAATCGAGGCGTTCCCGGACCGGGAGCCATTGTAGGTCAGCGAGCACAGAGGTGAAGGTGGTGGTGAATGGGACTTGGTGTGAGTTAGGATATGGGCAGCAGAGTTTTGTCAACTTTATGGAGGGTGGAAGATGGGAGGCCTACCAGGCGAGCATTGGAATAGTCAAGTCTAGAGGTAACAGGCATGGATGAGGGTTTCAGCAGCAGATGTGCAGAGGCAGAGGCAGGGGCAGAGACAAGTGATATTATGGAGATGGGAGTAGACAGTCTTGGTTATGGAGCGGATATAGGGTCAGAAGTTCATGTCAGGGTCATAGAGGACGCCAAGGTTGCGAATGGTCTGGTTCAGCCTCGGACAGTGGCCAGGGAGAGGTTTGGAGTCGGTGGCTAGGGAATGGAGTTTGCGGCAGGGACCAAAGACAATGGCTTCAGTCTTCCCAATATTTAGTTGAAGGAACTTGCTGCTCATCCAGTGCTGGATGTCGGACAAGCTGTGTGACAAATCATAGACGGTGGTGGTGAGGTGGAGCTGGGTGTCGTCAGTGTATGTGTGGAGTTTGACATTGTTTTTTAGGATGATGTCACCGAGGGGCAGCATGTAGATGAGAAATAGGAGGGGGCCAAGGATCGATCCTTAGGGGACCCTTGCTGCAGCCTAAATGTTGAAGTACTTTCAATGCTGCAATTGCCTCTGGCAAGTATTCGAACAGGAATCTTTGGCTTGCAGTCCTAATGCCCAGCCTGTTTGATGATTCCGTGTTTTGGTTATGTAATATTGATCCATTCTTGCTGCACTTTGCAAGTTGCTCCACAGATGTTGTCTGAGGTGGGTGTACAGCATTTTCACTTTAATGAGGGGGTGGGGGGAAGGGAAGGGGTAGGAAGGTGGATCCTCACAACTTCCTCTTTAACTCCATTCCTCGTATGGCAGTTCTTGTTTGACCCTCCAACTTTCTCTCCTGCAGCTGGTGACTCGACCTGCTCCAGGTCCTAAATTGAAGACGTGATCTATCAGCAGGCCATTCAACTGTGATGGGCATCAAAGTTAAGCCAGATCCTGTCCTCATTCAAAGCTTGTTTCCAGCAGGGATCACTGGGCAGTGATCTTCTCCCGTAGCCCAGGAACCGATTTGTTGGAGCCCCAACTGGTGCCCTGGCTGAGATCAATTAACTCAACATGAGCAAGGGGAGGGGAGCTGGGACCTCCTGGACTCTTTGGTTCAGGACCACACCATATGCCAAGTTGTTGGTGCCCGTTGAGCTTGGCCCAAGTTGTGCCCTGTCATAGCCAGGTCTGGCTGAACAGCGGAACTCACTTTTAGTAGTCCAGCCAAGTGCCTGTGTAACTCATTGGCAATCGTGTAGGTGATCCGACCCACCCAAAGACTAGTGGATCTCATTGCCTGGAGCAGCATGTGTAGAGGTCCTCTTGCCTGGATGGGTGTAGCCACAAAACTTGAAGCTGCGCATTCTAGGCTGGAGCTGGGGGCAGAGACAAGTGATATTATGGAGATGGGAGTAGACAGTCTTGGTTATGCAGTGGATATAGGGTCAGAAGTTCATGTCAGGGTCATAGAGGATGCCAAGGTTGCGAATGGTCTGGTTCAGCCTCAGACAGTGGCCAGGGAGAGGTTTGGAGTCGGTGGCTAGGGAATGGAGTTTGTGGCAGGGACCAAAGACAATGGCTTCAGTCTTCCCAATATTTAGTTGAAGGAACTTGCAGCTCATCCAGTGCTGGATGTCGGTTCCTGGGCTATGGGAGAAGATCACTGCCCAGTGATCCCTGCTGGAAACCAGCTTCATCGCTGCCCTTGCCAGTAGACTCTGCCCCTCCAACAGCAACTTAACCAAGGTTACTGTGACAACAGCTCCCTCCTCCCTGTGTCCTCTACCATAGAGAAGGAGAAGAGCAGCATTGTCATTGAGCATCATCACCTGCATGTTCCCCTCCAAGTCACACACTGTCCAGACTTGGAAATATATCGCCGTTCCTTCATCGTCGCTGGGTCAAAATCCTGGAACTCCCTTTCTAACAGCACCTTCACCACATGGACTGCAGCGGTTTAAGGAGAAGGCTCACCATCACCGTCTAAGGGCAGTAGGGATGAGCAGTAAATGCCGGCCTTGCCAATGTTGTCCATATCCAGAGAACAAATCATTTTTTTTAAAAAGGGGGGGGTCTTCAGGGAGAGAGAAGTGAGTCACTTTTACCCCCTCCAAAATAAACTGAGGAGACACTTGCATGAGGGGCAGCTCTCTAGGGACCAATATTCCTGTGTCCCAAGCTGGTGACTGAGCTAAGTGTCCCATTTACAGTACTCCCTTGGTGCCTCACTCAATCGTATCGTGCAGTCCCTGGAATCCTTTGGGGGGGAATTAGTCTAAGAACTAAACCACCTTAAGCTCACTGCTTGGAGTAAAGCCTTACCTTTGCTGGTCTTGACTTTAGAAAGACTTTTATTTTGTAATTTGTCCCTTTGCTCCCCTCCTGAAGAAGCTGGTGGCTGGGTCGCAGTTCCCTGGGCCCTGGCTGCCCCTCCAGTCCAAGCGCAGGCATCGGAACACAGTCTCGTCCTTGCGTGATGTGTAACTGCGTGTTTTGCAGCAGGACAACCCCGACTACATCTTCCTCCCCCCTCCTGGGCTAGGCTGAGACCCTCTGTCTCACCTCTTCCTTCTCCTCCCCCTTCCTGGGCTAGGCTGAGACCCTCTGTCTCACCTCTTCCTTCTCCTCCCCCCTCCTGGGCTAGGCTGAGACCCTCTGTCTCACCTCTTCCTTCTCCCCCCCCCCCCCCCCCCCCCCCGCCTCCTGGGCTAGGCTGAGACCCTCTGTCTCACCTGTTCCTTCTCCTCCCCCCCCCCCCCCCCTCCTGGGCTAGGCTGAGACCCTCTGTCTCACCTCTTCCTTCTCCTTCCCCCCCCCCCCCCCCCCTCCTGGGCTGCTGAGACCCTCTGTCTCACCTCTTCCTTCTCCCCCCCCCCCCCCCCTCCTGGGCTAGGCTGAGACCCTCTGTCTCACCTCTTCCTTCTCCTCCCCCCCCCCCCCCTCCTGGGCTAGGCTGAGACCCTCTGTCTCACCTCTTCCTTCTCCCCCCCCCCCCCCCCCCCCCCCCCCCCCTCCTGGGCTAGGCTGAGACCCTCTGTCTCACCTCTTCCTTCTCCTTCCCCCCCACCTCCTGGGCTGCTGAGACCCTCTGTCTCACCTCTTCCTTCTCCTCCCCCCCCCCCCTCCCCTCCTGGGCTAGGCTGAGACCCTCTGTCTCACCTCTTCCTTCTCCTCCCCCCTCCTGGGCTAGGTTGATCGAGTGTTGTAGCTGGGTCCTTTTGGTTTACGTGACTCCGTGTGGTTCTTATTGGCTTCCTCACTGAGCAGCCACAAATGGACAGTTAGTGTGAAAAATACAAAAATTTAAACAACATTGCAGGATGAAAGCACTGATTCGATGTTGGGTCTGACTGGAGGGACATGGGTAAATCCACTTACCGGCAGAATAGATTCACTGGTCAAGTTGTACCCTCTCGTGTTTTCTGTTTCTCTTTAGCTTGTGTTAACCTGCTTCAGTAGGTCATGCACTCACCACCTGGACCAGAAGGTCATGCGTTCAAGTCCCACTCCAGGACGATGACCCTGCAGTGTCAGAGGGGCTGCTCTTCAGATGAGGCCATGTCTCTCTAGTCTGGTGTTTCGAGTGGATGCTGAAGATCCCACAGTAATGTCGGGAGGGGAGGGGAACGAGCACTTGTTTCTGTCTCCTGGCCAACATTCCTCCCTCTACCAACAGCACCTCAGTAGATTAAGTGGTTGGTCATTGCTGTTGGTGGGATCTTGCTGTGCAAAAATAACTCGCAGCATGTTGCAGTGACGAGCACAAAGGAAGGCGTTTGGCTCATCCTTCCAAGGGATTAATGATCCTAAACTCCCACGAGTGATATTCTGTCGGCAGCGTGTGACTGTGCCTGACCGTGGTAATTCTCTTCAACCAATGGTGATGCAACCCAAACTCACCAGACGGAGACTTGGTGGGCAACAGGCAGTCGTCTCACCACGGCATCCCATTAATTAATTGGCAGGGTTATCAGCAAACTGGGCCCTACTTGAGGGACAGCTTATCATTGAGCTATCCCACGTACAAGGCACCTTGTACGTCATTGGTGTACAGACTGAGTGACTGCAGTAGTATTGAACACACAGTCTTCCCTCACTGCATGTCAGTGCCATCCCCAGCCGGAAGGTACCTGTTCCCAGGCTCACTTGTACAGCTGGCCACTAGGCAGTGTATCAGAACAGGCCTCTGCTCAGTATTGTACCTGTCCAGAGAGGGATGGATAGAGGCAGTGAGAGTGAGAGGGGTCTGATCAACCCGGTGACCCCTGCCCTAAATAGCATGTACAGAGACAGCGGGTGAACATGGGATGGTGTCACCCTTTTAGTTGAATAGCCTGCTGATTTAGAGTCTCTGGGACCACCCATAAAGAATGGCTAATTGGAAAAGTGCTGGAGTGGGAGGGAGCCTGTGGGAGTGAGGATCCATCACCTTCGGGAGAGGCAGAGAAAAGAAAAGGAAGATTTAAAAAGAAAGGGAATGGAATAGGGCACAAAATGAAACCCATTACAGGATGAATGAAGGGAACTGATCTCCGCTCTGTATAGAGCCCATTACAGGGTGAATGAACTGATCTCCGCTCTGTATAGAGCCCATTACAGGGTGAATGAACTGATCTCCACTCTGTATAGAGCCCATTACAGGGTGAATGAACTGATCTCCACTCTGTATCGAGCCCATTACAGAGTGAATGAAAGGAACTGATCTCCACTCTGTATAGAGCCCATTACAGGGTGAATGAAGGGAACTGGTCTCCGCTCTGTATAGAGCCCATTACAGGGTGAATGAACTGATCTCCACTCTGTATAGAGCCCATTACAGAGTGAATGAACTGATCTCCACTCTGTATCGAGCCCATTACAGAGTGAATGAAAGGAACTGATCTCCGCTCTGTATAGAGCCCATTACAGGGTGAATGAACTGATCTCCGCTCTGTATAGAGCCCATTACAGGGTGAATGAAGGGAACTGGTCTCCGCTCTGTATAGAGCCCATTACAGGGTGAATGAAGGGAACTGATCTCCACTCTGTATAGAGCCCATTACAGGGTGAATGAACTGATCTCCACTCTGTATAGAGCCCATTACAGGGTGAATGAACTGATCTCCACTCTGTATAGAGCCCATTACAGAGTGAATGAACTGATCTCCACTCTGTATAGAGCCCATTACAGGGTGAATGAACTGATCTCCACTCTGTATAGAGCCCATTACAGGGTGAATGAACTGATCTCCACTCTGTATAGAGCCCATTACAGGGTGAATGAACTGATCTCCACTCTGTATAGAGCCCATTACAGGGTGAATGAACTGATCTCCACTCTGTATAGAGCCCATTACAGGGTGAATGAACTGATCTCCACTCTGTATAGAGCCCATTACAGAGTGAATGAACTGATCTCCACTCTGTATAGAGCCCACTACAGGGTGAATGAACTGATCTCCACTCTGTATAGAGCCCATTACAGGGTGAATGAACTGATCTCCGCTGTGTATAGAGCCCATTACAGGGTGAATGAAGGGAACTGATCTCCACTCTGTATAGAGCCCACTACAGGGTGAATGAACTGATCTCCACTCTGTATAGAGCCCATTACAGGATGAATGAAGGGAACTGATCTCCACTCTGTATAGAGCCCACTACAGGATGAATGAACTGATCTCCACTCTGTATAGAGCCCACTACAGGGTGAATGAACTGATCTCCACTCTGTATAGAGCCCATTACAGGGTGAATGAAGGGAACTGATCTCCACTCTGTATAGAGCCCATTACAGGGTGAATGAACTGATCTCCGCTCTGTATAGAGCCCACTACAGGGTGAATGAACTGGTCTCTGCTCTGTATAGAGCCCATTACAGGGTGAATGAAGGGAACTGGTCTCCACTCTGTATAGAGCCCATTACAAGGTGAATGAAGGGAACTGATCTCTGCTCTGTATAGAGCCCATTACAGGGTGAATGAAGGGAACTGATCTCCACTCTGTATAGAGCCCATTACAGGGTGAATGAAGGGAACTGGTCTCCACTCTGTATAGAGCCCATTACAGGGTGAATGAAGGGAACTGGTCTCCACTCTGTTTAGAGCCCATTACAGGGAGAATGAACTGATCTCCGCTCTGTATAGAGCCCATTACAGGGTGAATGAAGGGAACTGATCTCCACTCTGTATAGAGCCCATTACAGGATGAATGAACTGATCTCCGCTCTGTATAGAGCCCATTACAGGGTGAATGAACTGATCTCCGCTCTGTATAGAGCCCATTATAGGGAGAATGAAGGGAACTGATCTCCACTCTGTATAGAGCCCATTACAGGGTGAATGAAGGGAACTGGTCTCCACTCTGTATAGAGCCCATTACAAGGTGAATGAAGGGAACTGATCTCCGCTCTGTATAGAGCCCATTATAGGGAGAATGAAGGGAACTGATCTCCACTCTGTATAGAGCCCATTACAAGGTGAATGAAGGGAACTGATCTCTGCTCTGTATAGAGCCCATTACAGGGTGAATGAACTGGTCTCTGCTCTGTATAGAGCCCATTACAGGGTGAATGAAGGGAACTGATCTCCACTCTGTATAGAGCCCATTACAGGGTGAATGAAGGGAACTGGTCTCCACTCTGTTTAGAGCCCATTACAGGGAGAATGAACTGATCTCCGCTCTGTATAGAGCCCATTATAGGGAGAATGAAGGGAACTGATCTCCACTCTGTATAGAGCCCATTACAGGGTGAATGAACTGATCTCCACTCTGTATAGAGCCCATTATAGGGAGAATGAAGGGAACTGATCTCCACTCTGTATAGAGCCCATTACAGGGTGAATGAAGGGAACTGGTCTCCACTCTGTTTAGAGCCCATTACAAGGTGAATGAAGGGAACTGATCTCTGCTCTGTATAGAGCCCATTACAGGGTGAATGAACTGGTCTCTGCTCTGTATAGAGCCCATTACAGGGTGAATGAAGGGAACTGATCTCCACTCTGTATAGAGCCCATTACAGGGTGAATGAAGGGAACTGGTCTCCACTCTGTATAGAGCCCATTATAGGGAGAATGAAGGGAACTGATCTCCACTCTGTATAGAGCCCATTACAGGGAGAATGAACTGATCTCCACTCTGTATAGAGCCCATTACAAGGTGAATGAAGGGAACTGATCTCTGCTCTGTATAGAGCCCATTACAGGGTGAATGAACTGGTCTCTGCTCTGTATAGAGCCCATTACAGGGTGAATGAAGGGAACTGATCTCCACTCTGTATAGAGCCCATTACAGGGTGAATGAAGGGAACTGGTCTCCACTCTGTATAGAGCCCATTATAGGGAGAATGAAGGGAACTGATCTCCACTCTGTATAGAGCCCATTACAGGGAGAATGAACTGATCTCCGCTCTGTATAGAGCCCATTATAGGGAGAATGAAGGGAACTGATCTCCACTCTGTATAGAGCCCATTACAGGGTGAATGAAGGGAACTGGTCTCCACTCTGTTTAGAACCGATTACAGGGTGAATGAACTGATCTCCGCTCTGTATAGAGCCCATTACAGGGTGAATGAAGGGAACTGTTCTCCACTCTGTATAGAGCCCATTACAAGGTGAATGAAGGGAACTGATCTCTGCTCTGTATAGAGCCCATTACAGGGTGAATGAAGGGAACTGATCTCCACTCTGTATAGAGCCCATTACAGGGTGAATGAACTGATCTCCGCTCTGTATAGAGCCCATTACAGGGTGAATGAACTGATCTCCGCTCTGTATAGAGCCCATTATAGGGAGAATGAAGGGAACTGATCTCCACTCTGTATAGAGCCCATTACAGGGTGAATGAAGGGAACTGGTCTCCACTCTGTTTAGAACCGATTACAGGGTGAATGAACTGATCTCCGCTCTGTATAGAGCCCATTACAGGGTGAATGAAGGGAACTGTTCTCCACTCTGTATAGAGCCCATTACAAGGTGAATGAAGGGAACTGATCTCTGCTCTGTATAGAGCCCATTACAGGGTGAATGAAGGGAACTGATCTCCACTCTGTATAGAGCCCATTACAGGGTGAATGAACTGATCTCCGCTCTGTATAGAGCCCATTACAGGGTGAATGAACTGATCTCCGCTCTGTATAGAGCCCATTATAGGGAGAATGAAGGGAACTGATCTCCACTCTGTATAGAGCCCATTACAGGGTGAATGAAGGGAACTGGTCTCCACTCTGTATAGAGCCCATTACAAGGTGAATGAAGGGAACTGATCTCTGCTCTGTATAGAGCCCATTACAGGGTGAATGAACTGGTCTCTGCTCTGTATAGAGCCCATTACAGGGTGAATGAAGGGAACTGATCTCCACTCTGTATAGAGCCCATTACAGGGTGAATGAAGGGAACTGGTCTCCACTCTGTTTAGAGCCCATTACAGGGTGAATGAAGGGAACTGGTCTCCACTCTGTATAGAGCCCATTACAGGGTGAATGAAGGGAACTGATCTCCACTCTGTATAGAGCCCATTACAGGATGAATGAACTGGTCTCCACTCTGTTTAGAACCCATTACAGGGTGAATGAACTGATCTCCACTCTGTATAGAGCCCATTACAGGGTGAATGAAGGGAACTGATCTCCACTCTGTATAGAGCCCATTACAGGATGAATGAACTGATCTCCGCTCTGTATAGAGCCCATTACAGGGTGAATGAACTGATCTCCGCTGTGTATAGAGCCCATTACAGAGTGAATGAACTGATCTCCACTCTGTATAGAGCCCATTACAGGGTGAATGAAGGGAACTGATCTCCACTCTGTATAGAGCCCATTATAGGGTGAATGAACTGATCTCCACTCTGTATAGAGCCCATTACAGGGTGAATGAAGGGAACTGGTCTCCGCTCTGTATAGAGCCCATTACAGGGTGAATGAACTGGTCTCCACTCTGTATAGAGCCCATTACAGGGTGAATGAAGGGAACTGATCTCCACTCGGTATAGAGCCCATTACAGGGTGAATGAACTGGTCTCCACTCTGTATAGAGCCCATTACAGGGTGAATGAAGGGAACTGATCTCCACTCTGTGTAGAGCCCATTACAGGGTGAATGAACTGATCTCTGCTCTGTATAGAGCCCATTACAGGGTGAATGAAGGGAACTGATCTCCACTCTGTATAGAGCCCATTACAGGGTGAATGAAGGGAACTGATCTCCGCTCTGTATAGAGCCCATTACAGGGTGAATGAACTAGTCTCTGCTCTGTATAGAGCCCATTACAGGGTGAATGAAGGGAACTGATCTCCACTCTGTATAGAGCCCATTACAGGGTGAATGAACTGGTCTCTGCTCTGTATAGAGCCCATTACAGGGAGAATGAAGGGAACTGATCTTCACTCTGTATAGAGCCCATTACAGGGTGAATGAAGGGAACTGGTCTCCACTCTGTTTAGAGCCCATTACAGGGAGAATGAAGGGAACTGATCTCCACTCTGTATAGAGCCCATTACAGGGAGAATGAAGGGAACTGATCTCCACTCTGTATAGAGCCCATTACAGGGTGAATGAACTGATCTCCGCTCTGTATAGAGCCCATTACAGAGTGAATGAAGGGAACTGATCTCCGCTCTGTATAGAGCCCATTACAGGGTGAATGAAGGGAACTGACCATAGCCACAATGGGCTGAATATGTTGCTTCTGTGCTGCAAAATTGTATGAACCTTTGGATGGTGTGGGGCAGTGGTCTGGAGGAGGAGTTAGTTATGGCCCTGCCCATGTGATGGATTGCTGACTGATTCTGCTCTCACACACACTGGGCCAATCTGACCCTGCAGGTCATTAAAATGACAGTAGGCTTTGGATGTTGGTCCACATGGGGTGGGGATCAGGGTCCGAAGAAGGTTTAAACCATAGTGTACCCCCCAAAGGGTGAGCTTACACCACTGTGAATGAACATGACTGGCTATATAAATGCAAGTCCTTGCCTTCTTTATGAAAGTCACTGCACTTGAAGGTAATGCATTTCATGTGAAGCTTTTTGAGACATTTTTGAACTGTGATGGGAGCGCTCTATAAATCCAAGTCCTTCCCTCTTCCTCTCCCTGTGAATTCCCAACCCATTCCTAACTAAATATTAGTTCTCGAGTGTTAGTGGCTGAGCCTGGTGCACTGTGCACCCTCGATGTATTGCCTGTCCTTGTGTGGATCAGAGTGTGCTGGTGTATTGTGTACATTATCCAGCCCCTGCCGTGATGGATTATTCGGCACCTGAGATTCCTGATGTTACGGAATGATAAAACATACCTTTTTCCCCCCTTCCCCCTGCCTTTTTCAATGTGCAGGCCTACGAGCTCTCCACGCTGACAGGAACCCAAGTCCTTCTACTCGTGGCTAGTGAGACGGGCCATGTTTACACCTTCGCCACCCGCAAACTGCAGCCAATGATCACCAGCGAGACGGGGAAGGCGCTGATCCAGACCTGTTTAAATTCCCCCGATTCCCCGCCACGCTCAGATCCCACCACCGATCAGAGGATGAGTGCCACGGGATTCGAGGAAACTGATCTCACCTATCAGGTATCGGAGACGGACAGCAGCGGGGAAAATAAGGTAAAAACTAAACAAAACCCGTTGTGTGGTAGGAGAGGGAAAGAATGCAAAGTGGAGGAGCGAGTGGTGACATTTTGTAGAGTAACAGCTGGTTGATGAGAAAGCAATCTAGTGAGGGCGGTGATGTGGAGCTCACAGTCTGGGCCTTCAGAGTTGTTTTTCCTCTCTCTTCCTCCCTCTCTCTCTCCGCTCCCCCCTCCAGCCATCTAATACCTTGATCAAGTGAACAGTGGCTCAGTTAAGAGATACTAAGCCCTACGGGACTGGGGAGGTCCCAGCTTCACTCCTGGACCTGCACCCGGTCGGCTGGTCACAGCTGGACCCCACGGTGGGGGCACAACATCAGGGTTTAGGGATGGGCACAAAGCACAGCTGATGGATATCGATGATGTCTGTTGTAAAGTGTGTGTGTGGATATGGTAGATAGAGGGGCCAGTCTCTAACCAGCTGTGAGATGTTCCCTGGGTCGGTAGCCTGCCAGTACCGACAGTCCAAGCTTATGGTGTTTAACCATAACGCGGCCAAATTGACTGCCTCGAGGGGAGAATTTACCTTTTAAGCACAATGATTTCTCTTTTTTTGTGAGAAACGGGGGCACTGTTGAACCATGCTGATCCCCAGAGCTTTGCAGAAAGTGAGTTAGGAGACATGATGGCGATCCTGATCGTTCCCCTGCTGGTGTTCTGACATCTCGGCTACATGCTGAACTCTTCTAGCCCAGTTGGTGTATCCCTCCACAGGGAGACAGGGCAACAACCTTATCCATGTGTAAGCACAGCACAGATAAGGGCACCAATCTTATTAGTCAACTAAACAAAACTTTCATTGTGTGTTTATTTGAATTTTTTTATAGTGTGTCTGTGTGTGTGCGTCATAATACTTACAATATGTGTATGATCTGGCACTGCCAACACAAGGGGGGTGGGGGGGTGGGGGAAGAGAAGGGATGATCAGAATTACAGACCCTTCCAGTCTAGCATTCAACAGCACTCTTAAGGTCCCCTGCTGCCTTTGCCTCTACTCCCCTGCCAGACAGATTATTCCAAATGTTTCAGTCTTTGAGTAAAGAGTTGTTGCTAATGTTCTATTTTTAAAATTTAACTTTCCACTCCAGTTATATTTGTATTCTCTGGTCCTACTGACCTGAAGTGACATCCTAAGTTTATCTTCTCTATACTGTTTAATATCATGGCATTGCCCACAGTCACATGATGAATGTACTTTTCTCTGTGTACAAGATGGTGAAAATGTTTGGCGGGAGACTAAAGAAACTTGTGCTACCGAGAGCATGTAACTCCAATCATGATGGTTGACATGGAAAAATGGAATGGGGGAAATGTTGACATAGGAATTGCTGGATGGAAAAAGGCCAAGGTCCATCTCGTTTGCCTTCTACCATCCTGGTAATCACATGATCTAAGTGACATAGCAATTTATAATGGAAAAGTGTGACCATAAATTGTGACAGCAGAAAGTGAGACTTTTGAACAGGAAATACACCATTATATTTTTTAATAATAGAGTTTATGAAGCATGCTCCTTTAACCGCCTTCTGTCCAGGTTGTAGAGTTTAAATTTCTCTTGTCTTTTCTCATGGCTCATACCTTTTACATGCACAATCGTTTTTGCTGCCCTCCAATGCCTGTACACCTTTCTTGTACACGCTGCTCGGACATTGTAAAGCCCCAGTGTAGCCACCGTGGACTTGCTGCTCTGTTCACCACATTCTCCACATGTTGACGGTGTCCAGGTGACTGGCTCCCAGGTCTCTTTCCATGACTTCCTGTCTGAACTTTACTCGAATAATTTAAACCTGAAGAGCTCTGTTCCCTTCCTTTTTTAAAAAAAAGTGATAAGTCATTCCGAGTTGTTGTTTTAGTCATCTAGGCTCCACACTCCGGAATTCCCTCCCTAAACTCCTCCCTCTCATCCTCTTGGTCTTTAAAGCCCACCTCTTCAACTAAGCTTTTAGCCACCCCTTCTAATATCTCCTTCTTTGGCTCGGTTTCCATTTTGATTTGATTTACGTCTCTGTGAATCACCTTGGGACGTTTTCTATGTTAAAGGCGATATACATGTGCAAGTTGTTAGTGTTGTATGTCCTTTATTAGAGTGCGTCGTGGCATCCATTAATAATGTAATGTGGCATTCGTTATCCTGGGGATTTGGGCATCCTTAATACTGGTGATGTATGGTGTCCTATATCATAGTAATATGTGGCATTCATTAATAATGCTGATGTGGCCATTCCTTACATTGGAGGTTTATGGATGTGTGGGCACGTTTTAAAATATATCGGCACCCTTCATAATAATCGTGTGAGAATTGTTTAAGCATCCTTTACATTGGTGACATGCTGGGTATACTTCAATATTGGTGATGTGCTGAGTGTACCTTTTTTATATTGGTAACCATAGAAAGTTACGGCACGGAAGGAGGCCATTCGGCCCATCGTGTCCGTGCTGGTCGAAAAAGAACTATCACACTTTCCAGCACTTCAGGAGCACATCCAGGTACTTTTTAAATGAGTTGAGGGTTTCTGCCTCTATCACCCTCAGGCAGTGAGTTCCAGACCCCCACCACCCTCTGGGTGAAAAAAAAATCTCCTCAGTTCCCCTCTAATCCTTCTACCAATTACTTTAAATCTATGCCCTCTGGTTATTGATCTCTCTGCTAAGGGAAATAAGTCCTCCCTATCCACTCTATCTAGTCCCATCATAATTTTATACACCTCAATTAAATCTCCCCTCAACCTCCTTTGTTCCAAAGAAAACAACCCCAGCCTATCCAATCTTTTCTCACAGCTAAAATTCTCCAGTCCTGGCAACATCCTCGTAAATCTCCTCTGTACCCTCTCTAGTGGACTCACATCCTTCCTGTAATGTGGTGACCAGAACTGTACGCAGTACTCAAGCTGTGGCCTAACTAATGTATGATACAGTTCTAGCATAACCTCCCTGCTCTTTTCTTTATTCGCTGAGGCATAGAATATAAGTATCCCATATGCCTTCTCGACCACCTTATCTACCTGTCCTGCTACCTTCAGGGATCTGTGGACATGCACTCCAAGGTCCCTCTCTTCTTCTACACCTCTCGGTATCCTCCCATTTATTGTGTACTCCTTTGTCTTGTTTGCCCTCCCCAAATGCATTACCTCACACTTCTCCGGATTGAATTCCATTTGCCACTTTTCTGCCCGCCTGACCAGTCCATTGATATCTTCCTGCAGTCTTCAGTTTTCCTCCTCACTATCAACCACACGGCCAATTTTTGTATCATCTGCAAACTTTTTGATCATGCCCTCTACATTTAAATCCAAATCATTAATGTATATCACAAAAAGCAAGGGACCTCGTACTGAGCCCTGCGGAACCCCACTGGGAACAGCCTTCCAGTCACAAAAACTCGTCGACCATTACCCTTTGCTTCTTGCCACTGAACCAATTTTGGATCCAATTTGCCACTTTCCCTTGGATCCCATGGGCTTTTACTTTTCTGACCAGTCTGCCACGTGGGACCTTGTCAAAAGCCTTGCTAAAATCCATGTAGATTACATCAAATGCACTACCCTCATCAATCCTCCTTGTTACCACCTCAAAAAATTCAATTAAGTTGGTGAGATACGACCTTCCTGTAACAAATCCATGCTGACTGTCTTTGATTAATCCGTGCCTTTCTAACTGACAGTTTATGCTGTCCCTCAGAATCGATTCAAATAATTTGCCCACCACCGAGGTTAGTCTGACTGGCCGAAAATTACTCGGTCTATCTCTTTCTCCCTTTTTAAACAATGGTACGTTAGCAGTTCTCCAATCCTCCGGCACCACGCCTGTATCCAGGGAGGATTGGAAAATGATGGTCAGAGCCTCTGCTATTTCCTCCCTTGCTTCTCTTGACCTTTTTATATTGGTGATGGGCTGGGTGTACCCTTTTTATATTGGTGATGTAACTTTGACATAGTGAGGTGCTGGGCATTCTTTGTCGTTATGATATGTGGCTATCCTTGATGGGGCTTGCTTTATTAAGATGGTGGCATCCATTGTAATATTTCTTTCATCATCAATAGTAATATCGATGGGTGTATTTACAGTTGAAATCTTTCCACATAACTCCTTGAAAGGAAAGTAATAAAGTGTTGCAATCAGATCCTAAGTTAGAGTAATTTGATAAATGCAATGTTTTATTCCTTGTATTTCTTACCACTGTGGGAGTTAAAACTAGATTGAGTCATGTCCTTGAGAATTGTAATCCGACTCAAACTGCTACAGCTCCTTTTAAATCTTCAGTAATGGTTTCTGGGACTTGTTGAATTTGAAGAAATGTCGAACCAAGTTTGTACCTCCCAAACCAGTGACCTCCACCACCTAGAAGGACGAGGGCAGCTAGTGCATGGGAACAACACCACCTGCACGTTACCCTCCAAGTCACACACCATTCCAATGTGGAAATATATCGCCGTTCCTTCATCATCGCTGGGTCAAAATCCTGGAACTCCCTTCCTAACAGCACTGTGGGAGAACCTTCACCACACGGACTGCAGCGGTTCAAGAAAGCATCTCTCCACCAACTTCTCAAGAGCATTTAGGGATGGGCAATAAATGCCGGCCTCACCAATGACGCCCACATCCCAAGAATGAATTTTTAAACAATGAATGGCTGTCAGACATGTAATTGAATATACCTGTCTGTGTTTGTTGTAAAGTAGCTTGGTTCCTTCCTCAAACTTTGGAGACAACGGACTGAGACATTGAAACATTTGTATCGAGTTAAGCTTGGAACAAAATTGTGGTAGCAGCTGGCTTTTAAATTCCTTGAGTACTGTGACTGTATTTAAAGGTTCAGTCATCAAACCAAACGAGACAACAAAAAAGACTTCAATTTTGTTACTGTAGTAATTCTCTAGACAGTGAGTGTCTTCAGGATACTTGAGGGGCTGATGTTGTGGCACAGCTGATGGTGATCCAATGTGCACATAAGAAATAGGAGCAGGAGAAAGCCATACGGCCCCTCGAGCCTGCTCCGCCATTCAATAAGATCACGGCTGATCTTTGACCTCAACTCCACTTTCTTGCCCAATCCCCATATCCCTCGATTCCCCTAGAGTCCAAAAATCTATCCATCTCAGCATTGAATATATTCAATGACGAGCATCCACAGCCCTCTGGGTAGGAAATTCCTCCTGAGTGAAGAAATTCCTCCTTATCTCAGTCTTGAATGGCCAACCCCATATCCTGTGACTATGCCCCCTAGTTCTAGACTCTCCAGCCAGGGGAAACAGCCCATCAGCATCTACCCTGTCAAGCCCCCTCAAAATCTTAAGTTTCAATGAGATCACCTCTCATTCTTCTAAACTCTAGAGAGTATAAGTCCATTCTACTCAACCTCTCCTCATAGGACAATTCTCTCATCCCAGGAATTAATCTAATGAACTTTTGTTGCACCACCCCCAAGGCAAGTATATCCTTCCCTAGATAAGGAGACCAAAACTGTACGCAGTACTCCAGGTGTGGTCTCACTAAAGCCCTATATAACTGTACTCTTGTACTCCAAACCCCTTATCCTGCAACTATGCCCTCTGGTTCCAGACTCTCCAGCCAGGGGAAACAATCTCTCAGCATCTACCCTTTCAAACAATAAAGGTCAACATGCCATTTGCTTTCCTAATTGCCTGCTGTACCTGCATACTAACTTTTTGTGTTTCTTGTACGAGGACACCCAAATCTCTCTGAACACCAAAATTTAATAGTTTCTCACCATTTAAAAAAAAATGTTCTGTTTCTCTATTCTTCCTATCAAAGTGAATAACCTCACATTTCCCCACATTATACTCCATCTGCCACCTTCTTGCTCACTCACTTAATCTGTCTATATCCCTTTGCAGACACTTTGTATCCTCCTCACAGCTTACTTTCCCACCTAGCTTTGTATCATCAGCAAAATTGGATACAATACACTCGGTCCCTTCTCGGTCCCTTCATCTAAGTCATTAATATAGATTGTAAATAGCTGAGGCCCAAGCACTGATCCTTGCGGTACCCCACTTGTTACAGCCTGCCAACCTGAAAATGACCCGTTTATCCCTACTCTCTGTTTTCTGTCCTTTAACCAATCTTCAATCCACGCTAATATATTACCCCTGAGCCCTTACCTTGTGTAATAACCTTTTATGTGGCACCTTCTCAAATGCCTTTTGAAAATCCAAATATACTGCATCCACTGGTTCCCCTTTCTCTACCCCGCTAATTGCATCCTCAAAAAAAACTCCAATATATTTGTCAAACACGATTTCTTTTTCATAAAACTATGTTGACTCTGCCTAATCATATTATAATTTTCTAAGTGCCCTGTTACCACTTCCTTAATAATGGATTCCAGGATTTTTCTGACGACCGATGTCAGGCTAACTGGCCTGTAGTTCCGTGTTTTCTCTCCCTCCCTTCTTCAATAGCGGGGTAACATTTGCTACCTGCCAGTCTGCTGGGACCGTTCCAGAATCGAAGGAATTCTGGAAGATCATAACCAATGCATCCACTATCTCTGCAGCCACCTCTTTTAGAACCCTAGGATGTAGGCCATCAGGTCCAGGGGATTTGTTGGCTTTTAGTCCCATTAGTTTGTCCAGTACTTTTTCTCTACTGATATTAATTGTTTTAAGTTCTTCACTCTCATATATCCCTTGGTTCCCCACTATTTCTAGTATGCTTTTTGTAATTTCTACTTTCCAGACAGATACAAAATATTTGTTTAACGTCTCTGCCATTTCCTGATTCCCCATTATAATTTCTCCTGTCTCAGCCTCTAAGGGACCAACATTTACTTTTGCTACTCTCTTCCTTTTTAAATACTTGTAGAAGCTCTTACAATCTGTTTTTATATTTCTTGCTAGTTTACTTTCATATTCTATTTTCTCCCTTATTATCATTTTTTTGGTTGTCCTTTGTGGTTTCTAAAACTCTCCCGATTCCCAGGCTCATTACTCTTCTTGGCAACATTATAGGCCTCTTCTTTCAATCTAATACTCTCCCTAATTTCTTTAGTTAACCACGGGTGGATCACTTTTCCCATAGAGTTTTTATTTCTCAATGGAATGTATACTTGTTGAGAATATTGAAATATTTCTTTAAATGTTTGTCATTGCTTTCCAACTGTCAAATCCTTTAATTTAATTCAATTTAATTTAATTTAATTTCCCAATCTACCTTTGACAACTCTCCCCTCATACCTATGTCATTGGCTTTATTTCAGTTTAAGACTCTAGTTTCTGACCGAAGTACGTTACTTTCAAACTGAATGCACATATTCTCGGGTCACCAGAAGCCTTGGAGATTTTATTTTTTCTCCTACACCCCACCTAAATGTAATTCATTTCCAAATCCTTTCCGAGGGAAATTGGTTAAAAAATTCGAAAATGTGACTGGAGACCTTTCCCCACAGCACATAAGTTTACACCAATCCTGATTTGGCACCAACAATATAAAATTTACTATTGGTTCTAAGTGTCATCTGTGGCTCAATGGTAGCACTCTCCTCCTCTGAATCTGAGGGTTGTCAGTTCAAGTCCCACTCCAGAGACTTGGCTGATACTCCAGTGCAGTAATGTAGGAGTGCTGCACTGTCGGAGGTGCCGTCTTTTGGTTGAGATATTAAAACGAGGCCCCGTCAAAACAATCGGTTGGATGTAAAAGATCCCATGGCACTATTTCGAAAAGCAGGTGCATTCACCCCAATGACTGGCCAATATTTATCCCTCATCCCTCATCCAAACATTCCCACAAAGCAAAAGGTGGGGCTGCCAAATCTAGAGCCCCCTGGGTGACGAGGAGCATACAGGGTAAGATAAGGCAGAAAAGGAAAGTTTATGCCGGACACAGAACTCAATACTACAGAAAGCTTATCGGAGTATAAAAAATGCAGGGGTGAAATTAAAAAGGAAATTAGGAAAGCAAAGAGAGGGCATGATAAAATATTGGCAAGTAAAATCAAGGAAAACCCAAAGATGTTTTATAAATACATTAAGAGCAAGAGGATAACTAAGGAAAGAGTAGGGCCAATTAGAGACCAAAAAGGTAACCTATGTGTGGAGGCGGAAGATGTTGGTATGGTTCTTAATGAATACTTTGCGTCTGTCTTCACAAAAGAGAGGGATGATGCGGAGATTGTAGTTAAGGAGGAGGAGTGTGAAATATTGGATGGGATAAACATAGTGAGAGAGGAAATATTAAGGGGATTAGCATCTTTGAAAGTGGATAAATCACCAGGGCCGGATGAAATGTATCCCAGGCTGTTAAAAGAAGCAAGGGAGGAAATAGCGGAGGCTCTGACCACCATTTTCCAATCCTCCCTGGATACAGGCGAGGTGCCAGAGGATTGGAGGACTGCAAACATTGTACCATTGTTTAAAAAGGGAGCGAAGGATAGACCGAGTAATTACAGGCCAGTCAGCCTAACCTCGGTGGTGGGCAAATTATTGGAATCAATTCTGGGGGACAGGATAAACTGTCACTTAGAAAGGCATGGACTAATCAAGGACAGTCAGCATAGATTTGTTAAAGGGAGGTCGTGTCTGACTAACTTGATTGAATTTTTTGAGGCGGTAACAAGGAGGATCGATGAGGGTAGTTCATTTGATGTAGTCTACGTGGATTTTAGCAAGGCTTTTGACACGGTCCCACATGGCGGACTGGTCAAAAAAAGTAAAAGCCCATGGGATCCAAGGTTAAATTGGCAAGATGGATCCAAACTTGGCTCAGTGGCAGGGAGCAAAGGGAAATGATCAGGTGTTTTTGTGATTGGAAGGCTGTTTCCAGTGGGGTTCCACAGGGCTCATTATTAGGTCCCTTGCTTTTTGTGATATAGATTAATGATTTGGACTTCACAGAATCATAGAAAATAGGAGCAAGAGTAGGCCCTTCAGGCCTGCCATTCAAAATGATCATGGCCGATCGTTTAACTCAGTACCCTGTTCCCGCTTTTTCCCCATATCCCTTGATCCCTTTAGCATTAAGAAATATATCTATTTCCTTCTTGAATACATCTAATGACTTGGCCTCCACTGCCTTCTGTGGTAGAGAATTCCACAGGTTCACCACCCTCTGAGTGAAGAAATTTCTCCTCATCTCGGTTCTAAATGGCATACCCCGTATCCTGAGACTGTGACCCCTGGTTCTGGACTCCCCAGCCATCGGGAACATCTTCCCTGCATCTAGTCTGTCTAGTCCTGTTAGAATTTTATATGTTTCGAAGAGATCACCTCTCATTCTAGTGAATATCGGCCGAGTCGACCCAATCTCTCGTTATACATCAGTCCTGCCGTCCCAGGAATCAGTCTGGTAAACCTTTGTTGCACTCCCTCCATGGCAAGGACATCCTTCCTCAGATAAGGAGACCAAAACTGCACACAATACTCCAGATGTGGTCTCACCAAGGCCCTGTATAACTGCAGTAACACATCCCTGTTCCTGGACTCAAATCCTCTTGCAATGAAGGCCAACATACCATTCACCTTCCGAACTGCTTGCTGCACCTGAATGCTTGCTTTCAGCGACTGGTGTACAAGGACACCCAGGTCTCATTGCACCTCCCCCTTTCCCACTCTATCACCATTCAGATAATTTGTCTTTCTGTTTTTACAACCAAAGTGGATAACCTCACATTTATCCACGTTATACTGCATCTGCCATGTTCTTGCCCACTCACCCAACTTGTCAAAATCACATTGGAGCCTCTTTGCATCCTCCTCACAGCTCACATTCCACCCCAGCTTTGTGTCGTCTGCAAACTTGGAAATGTTGCATTCAGTTCCCTCATCCAAATCATTGATCTATATTGTGACTAGCTGGGGCCCAAGCACTGATCCCTGCGCTACTTAAGTGTGGGGGGCACGATTAAGAAGTTTGCAGATGATACAAAAATTGGCCGTGTGGTTGATAGTGAGGAGGAAAGCTGTAGACGGCAGGAAGATATCAATGGACTGGTCAGGTGGGCAGAAAAGTGGCAAATGGAATTCAATCTGGAGAAGTGCGAGGTAATGCATTTGGGGAGGGCAAAGAAAGCAAGGGAACACACAATAAATGGGAGGATACTGAGAAGTGCAGAGGAACACAGGGACCTTGGAGTGCATGTCCACAGATCTCTGAAGGTAGGAGGATAGGTAGATAAGATGGTTAAGAAGGCATATGGAATATTAGCCGAGGCACAGAATATAAAAGCAGGGAGGTTTTGCTGGAACTGTACAAAACACTAGTTAGGCCACAGCTTGAGTACTGTGTACAGTTCTGGTGGTTACATTACAGGATGTACTCTGGGTGGGGGACTTCAATGTCCATCACCAAGAGTGGCTCGGTAGCACCACTACTGACCGAGCTGGCCGAGTCTTGAAGGACATAGCTGCCAGACTGGGCCTGCGGCAGGTGGTGAGCGAACCAACACGAGGGAAAAACTTACTTGACCTCGTCCTCACCAATCTACCTGTCACAAATGCAACTGTCCATGACAGTATTGGTAGGAGTGACCACCGCACAGTCCTCGTGGAGATGAAGTCCTGTCTTTGCACCGAGGACACCATCCAACGTGTTGTGTGGCACTGCCACCGTGCTAAATGGGATAGATTCAGAACAGATCTAGCAGCTCAAAACTGGGCAACCATGAGGCGCTGTGGGCCAAAAGCAGCAGCAGAATTGTAATCCAGCACAATCTGTAACCTCGTGCCCTGGCATATTCCTCACTCTACCATTACCAACAAGCCAGGGGATCAACCCTGGTTCAATGAGGAGTGTGGAAGAGCATGGCAGGAGCAGCTCCAGGCGTACCTAAAAATGAGGTGCCAACCTGGTGAAGCTACAACTCAGGACTACATGCATGCTAAACAGCTGTAGCAACATGCTATAGACAGAGCTAAGCGATTCCACAACCAACGGATCAGATCAAAGCTCTGCAGTCCTGCCACATCCAGTCATGAATGGTGGTGGACAATTAAACAACTAACGGGAGGAGGAGGCTCTGCAAACATCCCCATCCTCAATGATGGCAGAGTCCAGCACGTGAGTGCAAAAGACAAGGCTGAAGCATTTGCAACCATCTTCAGCCAGAAGTGCGGAGTGGATGATCCATCTCAGCCTCCTCCCGATATCCCCACCATCACAGAAGCCAGTCTTCAGCCAATTTGATTCACTCCACGTGATATCAAGAAACGGCTGAGTGCACTGGATACAGCAAAGGCTATCGGCCCCGACAACATCCCGGCTGTAGTGCTGAAGACTTGTGCTACAGAATTAGCTGCGCCTCTAGCCAAGCTGTTCCAGTACAGCTACAACACTAGTATCTACCCAGGTCTGTCCTGTCCACAAAAAGCAGGACAAATCCAATCCGGCCAATTACCGCCCCATCAGTCTACTCTCAATCATCAGCAAAGTGATGGAAGGTGTCGTCGACAGTGCTATCAAGCGGCACTTACTCACCAATAACCTGCTCACTGATGCTCAGTTTGGGTTCTGCCAGGACCACTCGGCTCCAGACCTCATTACAGCCTTGGTCCAAACATGGACAAAAGAGCTGAATTCCAGAGGTGAGGTGAGAGTGACTGCCCTTGACATCAAGGCAGCATTTGACCAAGTGTGGCACCAAGGAGCCCTAGTAAAATTGAAGTCAATGGGAATCAGGGGGAAAACTCTCCAGTGGCTGGAGTCATACCTAGCACAAAGGAAGATGGTAGTGGTTGTTGGAGGCCAATCATCTCAGCCCCAGGACATTGCTGCAGGAGTTCCTCAGGACAGTGTCCTAGGCCCAACCATCTTCAGCTGCTTCATCAATGACCTTCCCTCCATCATAAGGTCAGAAATGGGATGTTCGCTGATGATTGCACAGTGTTCAGTTTCATTCGCAACCCCTCAAATAATGAAGCAGTCCGAGCCCGCATGCAGCAAGACCTGGACAACATCCAGGCTTGAGCTGATAAGTGGCAAGTAACATTCACGCCAGACAAGTGCCAGGCAATGACCATCTCCAACAAGAGAGAGTCTAACCACCTCCCCATGACATTCAACGGCATTACCATCGCCAAATCCCCCATCATCAACATCCTGGGGGTCACCATTGACCAGAAACTGAACTGGACCAGCCATATAAATACTGTGGCTACAAGAGCAAGTCAGAGGCTGGGTATTCTGCGGCGAGTGACTCACCTCCTGACTCCCCAAAGCCTTTCCACCATCCACAAGGCACAAGTCAGGAGTGTAATGGAATACTCTCCACTTGCCTGGATGAGTGCAGCTCCAACAACACTTGAAGCTCGACACCATCTAGGACAAAGCAGCCCCCTTGATTGGCACCTCATCCACCACCCTAAACATTCACTCCCTTCACCCCCGGCGCACAGTGGCTGCAATGTGTACCATCCACAGGATGCACTGCAGCAACTCGCCAAGGCTTCTTCGACAGCACCTCCCAAACCTGCGACCTCTACCACCTAGAAGGACAAGAGCAGCAGGCACACAACACCACCTGCACGTTCCCCTCCAAGTCACACACCATCCCGACTTGGAAATATATCGCCGTTCCTTCATCGTCACTAGGTCAAAATCCTGGAACTCCCTTCCTAACAGCACTGTGGGAGAACCGTCACCACACGGACTGCAGCGGTTCAAGAAGGTGGCTCACCACCACCTTCTCGAGGGCAATTAGGGATGGGCAATAAATGCCGGCCTTGCCAGCGACGCCCACATCCCATGAATGAATAAAAAAAATTACAGGAAGGATGTAATTGCACTGGAGAGGGTGTGGAGGTGATTTACGAGGATGCTGCCGGGACGGGAGAATTTTAGCTATGAGGAAAGATTGGACAGGCTGGGGTTGTTCTCTTTGGAACAGAGGAGGCAGAGGGGAGATTTATTTGAGGTGTACAAATTATGATGGGCCTCGTTAGAGTGGATAAGAAGGACCTATTTCCCTTAACAGAAGGGTCAATAACCAGGGAGCATAGATTTCAAGTGATTGGTAGAAGGATCAGAGGGGAGCTGAGGAGATTTTTTTTCACCCAGAGGGTGGTAGAGATCCTAAAGGTCACTGCCTGAAAGGGCGGTAGAGGCAGAAACCCTCAACTCATTTAACAAGTACCTGGATGTGCTCCTGAAGAGCCGTGACCTGCAGGGCTATGGACCAAGTGCTGGAAAGTGGGATTAGGCTGGGTGGCTCATTTTCGGCCAGTGCGGACACCTTCTGTGCCGTAAATTTTCTATGATTCTACCATTAGGCAACCAACACTCAAAAAAAAAAAACCAGATGATCTATCTCGTCATTTATCTTATTGTTTGTGGGATCTTGCTGTGTACAAATTAGCAGCCATGTTTCCTACACTACAACAGTGATTACACTTCAAAAGTATTTAATTAGCTGTAAAGCACTTTGGATGCGCTATAGAAATGCAAGTTTGATCTTCAGGCAGGAGCTGAGCCTCCTGTTGCTGCTGTGAACAGGGCCTTGTGTCATTTCGATGTACTGCGACTGGAAGGTATCTTGTTGTGTTTCAGTCAACCCTCTGGGGCTGTGGTCGTGAGTGGGCCGGAGGGTAATACTGAGGTCATTTGTTACTGAATCCTATAAAGGGAAGGTCGTGGACATTTTGGAGTGCTCCTGCAGCTGCCACTTCCGGTGTACCAGTCGGTGGGTCACCTCTCCTGCCATCTAACCGTGAAGCAGTGTTCAGTCCCCGCAGTCATTTCTCCCCTCCCCCAGCAGAGGTTGGTTAAAGCCCACCTGCCCAAGACCAAGGCCCAGACTGCAGCAAAGGGCAGGGTCTTACAGGGTACCCGGTCTGGGGTTGGGTGGGATTTGGTGGAGGTGGCAGTGTGTGGTTGAAGAGAGTGTCTCTGAAACCTCTGAAGCAACTTCACGTCCGACCAATCATTGCGGTGACCACCGTTATTTCGGCAAAACTGGCAGCTATTTTGGACGCAGGAAGATCCCACAATCAGCAGAGACGAATGACCAGTTAATCTGTAGTTGGTGCCATTGGTCTCAGGAGGAGTGTTAGACATTAGCAACAGGAGTAGGCCATTCAGCCCCTCGAGCCTATTCCACCTTTCAGTTAGATCATGGCTGATCTGTATCTCAACTCCATCTGCCCGTCTTGGTACATTGGGAGGACTCCCTGCTCCTAATCGTGCTAACGGTGTCTAAACAGAGAGGGGTCTTCATTTACCTTCTCATCCAAATCATGACACTACAACAATGCAGCCTCATCCCCCCCCCAGTATACTGGAGTATCAGCAAGATGATGGATCAAGACCTTGAGTGAGATTGCAATCTTCTGACTTGGGAGAGAGTGCTACCAAGTGAGGGCTGTCTGTTTGTGTGATATATTCTGGTGCACTGGGATTCTAAGGTGTTGATATGATGTTGTCATTTGAGTGTCTGGAATCTATCAGTCATGTCCGAACTGCAGCTTGTTAGTGCTGTGTACACTACTGGCTGCTTCTGGGTACAGGAGTGACTCGTACGCTGTTTGTTTAAGAAGCAGTTGCTTATGTTTTGTGGGCGGGGGGGGGGTGGGGAAGAAGGCAGAGCTTTGGAACCCAGAACACAATCTTGGCTGCCTTATTGGAGAAGTGCTCCGAGTGAGTAGACCGTGTGCGGTGTGCGGTGTGCGGTGTGCGGTGTGCGGTGTGCGGTGTGCGGTGCGTGTGCGGTGTGCGGTGTGCGGTGTGCGGTGTGCGGTGTGCGGTGTGCGGTGTGCGGTGTGCGGTGTGTGGTGCGTGTGCGGTGTGTGGTGCGTGTGCGGTGTGCGGTGTGCGGTGTGCGGTGTGCGGTGTGTGGTGTGTGGTGTGCGGTGTGCGGTGTGCGGTGTGTGGTGTGCGGTGCGTGTGCGGTGTGTGGTGTGTGGTGTGCGGTGTGCGGTGCGTGTGTGGTGTGCGGTGTGTGGTGTGTGGTGTGCGGTGTGTGGTGTGTGGTGTGTGGTGTGCGGTGTGTGGTGCGTGTGTGGTGTGTGGTGCGTGTGCGGTGTGCGGTGTGCGGTGTGTGGTGCGTGTGTGGTGTGTGGTGTGCGGTGGGTGTGTGGTGTGTGGTGTGCGGTGGGTGTGTGGTGTGCGGTGTGCGGTGTGCGGTGCGGTGTGCGGTGTGCGGTGTGCGGTGTGTGTGTGGTGTGCGGTGTGCGGTGTGTGGTGCGTGTGTGGTGTGTGGTGCGTGTGTGGTGTGCGGTGTGCGGTGCGTGTGCGGTGCGTGTGCGGTGTGTGGTGCGTGTGTGGTGTGTGGTGTGTGGTGTGTGGTGCGTGTGTGGTGTGTGGTGTGTGGTGCGTGTGTGGTGTGCGGTGTGCGGTGCGTGTGCGGTGTGCGGTGTGTGGTGCGTGTGCGGTGTGTGGTGCGTGTGCGGTGTGTGGTGCGTGTGTGGTGTGTGGTGCGTGTGTGGTGTGTGGTGCGTGTGTGGTGTGTGGTGCGTGTGTGGTGTGTGGTGCGTGTGTGGTGTGTGGTGTGTGGTGCGTGTGTGGTGTGTGGTGTGTGGTGTGCGGTGTGTGGTGCGTGTGTGGTGTGTGGTGTGTGGTGCGTGTGTGGTGCGTGGTGTGCGGTGTGTGGTGCGTGTGTGGTGTGTGGTGCGTGTGTGGTGTGTGGTGCGTGTGTGGTGTGTGGTGTGTGGTGCGTGTGTGGTGTGTGGTGTGCGGTGTGTGGTGCGTGTGTGGTGTGTGGTGTGTGGTGCGTGTGTGGTGTGTGGTGTGTGGTGCGTGTGTGGTGTGTGGTGCGTGTGTGGTGTGTGGTGCGTGTGTGGTGTGTGGTGCGTGTGTGGTGTGTGGTGCGTGTGTGGTGTGTGGTGCGTGTGTGGTGTGTGGTGCGTGTGTGGTGTGTGGTGTGTGGTGCGTGTGTGGTGTGTGGTGTGCGGTGTGTGGTGCGTGTGTGGTGTGCGGTGTGTGGTGCGTGTGTGGTGCGTGTGTGGTGTGCGGTGTGTGGTGCGTGTGTGGTGCGCGTGTGGTGTGTGGTGTGCGTGTGGTGTGTGGTGTGTGGTGCGTGTGTGGTGTGTGGTGCGTGTGTGGTGTGTGGTGTGTGGTGCGTGTGTGGTGTGTGGTGTGTGTGTGGTGTGCGTGTGGTGTGTGGTGTGTGTGTGGTGTGCGTGTGGTGTGTGGTTTGTGGTGCGTGTGTGGTGTGTGGTGTGCGTGTGGTGTGTGGTGTGCGTGTGGTGTGCGGTGTGCGGTGTGCGGTGTGTGGTGCGTGTGTGGTGCGTGTGTGGTGCGTGTGTGGTGCGTGTGTGGTGCGTGTGTGGTGCGTGTGTGGTGCGTGTGTGGTGCGTGTGTGGTGCGTGTGTGGTGCGTGTGTGGTGCGTGTGTGGTGCGTGTGTGGTGCGTGTGTGGTGCGTGTGTGGTGTGTGGTGCGTGGTGTGTGGTGTGCGGTGTGTGGTGCGTGTGTGGTGTGTGGTGTGCGGTGTGTGGTGCGTGTGTGGTGCGTGTGTGGTGTGTGGTGTGCGGTGTGTGGTGCGTGTGTGGTGTGTGGTGTGCGGTGCGTGTGTGGTGTGCGGTGCGTGTGTGGTGTGTGGTGTGCGGTGTGTGGTGTGCGGTGTGCGGTGTGCGGTGTGGTGTGCGGTGTGCGGTGCGTGTGCGGTGTGTGGTGCGTGTGTGGTGCGCGTGCGGTGTGCGGTGTGCGGTGTGCGGTGTGCGGTGCGCGGTGCGCGGTGCGCGTGCGGTGTGCGGTGTGCGGTGCGGTGTGCGTGTGTGTGTGTGTGTGTGTGTGTGTACACTTGATGCATAACAAAATGAAAGGTTTCTGGTTACCTGAGCTCTGCTGGTGAGGGCAGAAGAGGGAAAGGGAGAAAAATCAGCCGCAGTTGCTGGTGCGGATTGCTATCCCGTATGGTGAGGGCTGCACTGTGATACCCCTGTGGTCGATTAGCCGACTGACACTCACTGTCTAAGTTCTCAGACGTGAAGGGAGGGTGAGAGGCACGTACGGGCCCAAACTCACAAGAGGAGGGGAGAAAATTAGGAGGATGGGAGGTGGGGGGAATCCCATTAATTTGGTTACAGTGATTTCTGGGAGAAGGGGGGAGGCTGGGGGTGGGGCGACTGTGATCCGGGGTGGGGGGGGCGACTGTGATCCGGGGTGGGGGGGTGACTGTGATCCGGGGTGGGGGGTGACTGTGATCCGGGGTGGGGGGGCGACTGTAATCCGGGGTGGGGGGTGACTGTGATCCGGAGTGGGGGTGGGGGGTGACTGTGATCCGGGGTGGGGGGGGGGGGGTGACTGTGATCCGGGGTGGGGGTGGCGGGGGGGTGACCGTGATCCGGGGTGGGGGTGGGGGGGGGTGACCGTGATCCGGGGTGGGGGTGGGGGGGGGGTGACCGTGATCCGGGGTGGGGGTGGGGGGGGGGTGACCGTGATCCGGGGTGGGGGTGGGGGGGGGTGACCGTGATCCGGGGTGGGGGTGTGACCGTGATCCGGGGTGGGGGTGGGGGGGGGGGTGACCGTGATCCGGGGTGGGGGTGGGGGGGGGGTGACCGTGATCCGGGGTGGGGGTGGGGGGGGGGTGACCGTGAT
This sequence comes from Heptranchias perlo, assembly GCF_035084215.1. NCBI lineage: Eukaryota > Metazoa > Chordata > Chondrichthyes > Hexanchiformes > Hexanchidae > Heptranchias > Heptranchias perlo. The sequence goes on from NC_090329.1 coordinate 130,820,558, forward strand.
CCGGGGTGGGGGTGGGGGGGGGGGGGGGTGACCGTGATCCGGGGTGGGGGTGGGGGGGGGGGGGGGTGACCGTGATCCGGGGTGGGGGTGGGGGGGGGTGACCGTGATCCGGGGTGGGGGTGGGGGGGGTGACCGTGATCCGGGGTGGGGGTGGGGGGGGGTGACCGTGATCCGGGGTGGGGGTGGGGGGGGGTGACCGTGATCCGGGGTGAGGGCGGGGGTGGGGGAGGGAGGCCGTGATCCGGGGTGAGGGCGGGGGTGGGGGAGGGAGGCCGTGGGCCGGGTGTGGGGGAGGGAGGCCGTGGGCCGGGTGTGAGGGCGGGGGGGAGGGGGGCCGTGGGCCGGGTGTGGGGGAGGGGGGCCGTGGGCCGGGTGTGGGGGAGGGGGGCCGTGAGCCGGGTGTGGGGGAGGGGGGCCGTGAGCCGGGTGTGGGGGTGTGGGGGAGGGAGGCCGTGGGCCGGGTGTGGGGGAGGGAGGCCGTGGGCCGGGTGTGGGGGAGGGAGGCCGTGGGCCGGGTGTGAGGGAGGGGGGCCGTGGGCCGGGTGTGGGGGAGGGGGGCCGTGGGCCGGGTGTGGGGGCGGGGGGGAGGGAGGCCGTGGGCCGGGTGTGGGGGCGGGGGGGAGGGGGGCCGTGGGCCGGGTGTGGGGGCGGGGGGGAGGGGGGCCGTGGGCCGGGTGTGGGGGAGGGGGGCCGTGGGCCGGGTGTGGGGGCGGGGGGGAGGGGGGCCGTGGGCCGGGTGTGGGGGCGGGGGGGAGGGGGGCCGTGGGCCGGGTGTGGGGGCGGGGGGGAGGGGGGCCGTGGGCCGGGTGTGGGGGCGGGGGGGAGGGGGGCCGTGGGCCGGGTGTGGGGGCGGGGGGGAGGGGGGCCGTGGGCCGGGTGTGGGGGCGGGGGGGAGGGGGGCCGTGGGCCGGGTGTGGGGGCGGGGGGGAGGGGGGCCGTGGGCCGGGTGTGGGGGCGTGGGGGAGGGGGGCCGTGAGCCGGGTGTGGGGGCGGGGGGGAGGGAGGCCGTGGGCCGGGTGTGGGGGAGGGAGGCCGTGGGCCGGCACTAGGCCCAGTATCCAGTATCCAGTATTATGGCACAGCCGCTGCCCAAGTGAGCTGAGACTCCGAATATATTCTGATAAAACCAGCTGCATTCGCCAAAACAAAAAATTCCTTTTGCACAGTGTTCCAAGTTGCCGTGACCTTTTAAATAAGGTTTTAATCCCAAATTTCTGATCACATCATTTCCTACTCTCTATCTCTTCCAACCCCCCCAATTATCCCTCCAGATTCCCCCTTCCTCTCCTACTGAAGGTGGCTGTGTTACTGGAGTGAGGTTCTAAAGGTGCCAGCTCTCCTCCTCTTCCGAAGTGCACATTTTCTTCCCTTCCAGCCCAGTGGCACCGTAGGGAGTTGTTGCAGCTGAATTGCCGTAGGCCAGGCTGGACATTGACCCCAGGACCTTCCTGCTCTGTGTGGCTCCGTGTGGTGATTTTGGCTATGGCATGGTAACTCCACTATAACATCAACCCGTTGTCCTGGAGCAAATCATAACCAGCTTCTCGCTCCCATATTTCATTGAGAAGCTTCCCGAACTGCATGATGCATATCCTGACCTCTGCTGTGAATACTTCCTTCACATACTCTACCTCATTTCAAATCAGCCACAAATGAGAACTTCATGGAAGAGTTTGATTAAGTTCAGCACTTCCCTGGTTCAAGTCCTCTTTCTCCTTTTTGTATATTTGTCTGTTTCTCTCTCTCACTGTCTGTGTCTTTTTCTCTTTCTCCTCTCTTTCTTTCTTTATCTCTCTTTCCCTTCTCTTTCTGTCTATCTCTCTCTCCCCCCTCCCCTCGTGGGGAGGTTCGCTAGTACTGTGGGAGTTGGGGGGGGTGTTTAAAACTAATTTGGCAGGGGGGTGGGCACCTGGGTGTAGCATTGGAAAGGAGAAATAAGGTGTACAAAGGATTGGGAGAGAAAGATCGCACGAGAGTAAGAAATGGTATGGTAATATATCGGACCAGACTAAGAGAGAGTACAAGAAAGTCTAAGATAGGTTTACAATGCAAGTGTGTAAATGCACGAAGCATGGTAAACAAATGTAAGGAGTCTTACAACACCAGGTTATAGTCCAACTGTTTTATTTGAAAATCACAAGCTTTTGGAGGCTTTCTCCTTCGTCAGGTGAGCGAACATTCCTTACATTTGTCCACCCCAGTCCATCACCGGCATCTCCACATCATGGTAAACAAGGTGGAGAGCTGCTGGAGCAAATAGCCACATGGGAATATGATGATGTGGCGATCAGAGACCTGGCTCAAAAAAGGGCAGGATTGGGTACTAAATATTCCTGGATACAAGGTGTTCAGGAAAGAAAGTCTGGGGGCGCGGTGGCCCTATTGATTAAGGAGAATATTGCAGTGCTGGAGAGAGGATGCCTTGGAGGGGTCAAGGACAGAATCTATTTGGTTGGAGTTGAGGAATAATAGAGGTGCCATTCCACTATTGGGTGTATTCTATAGGCCACCAACTAGTGGGAAGGATATAGAGGAGCAAATTTGCAGGGATATTACAGAGAGGTGTAAAAGCCACAGAGTGGTGGTAATGGGGGACTTCAATTATCCTAATATAGACTGGGATAATAATATAAGGGGCAAAGAAGGGGAGGAATTTTTGAAATGGGTTCAGGATAACTTTCTTAACCAGTACGTTTCCGGCCCAACGAGAAAGGAGACATTGCTTTGACTTGGTTCGAGGGAGTGAGACGGGCCAAGTGGAGCAAGTATCAGTGGGGGAGCATTTAGGGAGCAGTGATCGTAGTATCAAGGTTTAGAATAGCGATGGAAAAGGACTCTGACAGCTCTAAAGTAAAAATACTCAATTGGGGGAGGGCCAATTTCGGTGGGACGAGAACAGATCTGGCCCGGGTAAATTGGAATCAAAGACTGGTAGGCAAAACTGTAATTGAACAGTGGGAGGCCTTTAAGGAGGAGATGGTTCAGGTACAGACAAGGTACATTCCCACGAGGCAGAAAGGTAGGGCAACTAAAGCCAGAGTTCCCTGGATGACAAAAGAGATAGTGAGTAAGATGAAATGGAAAAAAGGGGCGTGTGACAGATGTCAGGTTGATAACACAAGTGAGAACCAGGCAGAATATAGAAAGTTCAGAGGGGAAGTGAAAAGGGGCAAAGAGAGAGTATGAGAATAGACTGGCGGCCAACATAAAAGGGAATCCAAAAGTTTTCTACTTAGTAAATGGGTAGTAAGAGGAGGGGTGGGGCCGATTAGGGACCAAAAAGGAGATCTACTTCTGGAGGCAGAGGGCATGGCCGAGGTACTAAATGAGTACTTTGCACGGTCTTTACCAAGGGAGAAGATGCTGCCAGAGTATCGGTAAAGGAAGATATAGTTAAGATACTGTTTGGGCTAAAAATTGAGAAAGAAGAGGTACTAGAAAGGCTGGCTGTACTTAAAATAGATAAGTCACGTGGTCCGGATGGGATGCAGCCCGGGATGCTGAGGGAAGTAAGGGTGGAAATTGCTGAGGTTTCCATAACCTTCTTCATGCTAAAGGGATCAAGGGATATGGGGAAAAAGCGGGAACAGGGTACTGAGTTAGAGATCAGCCATGATCATTTTGAATGGTGGAGCAGGCCCGAAGGGCCGAATGGCCTACTCTTGCTCCTATTTTCTATGTTTCATAGAATCATAGAAGTTTACAACATGGAAACAGGCCCTTCGGCCCAACATGTCCATGTCGCTAGTCCCAATTGCCTGCACTTGGCCCATATCCCGCTGTACCCATCTTACCCATGTAACTGTCCAAATGCTTTTTAAAAGACAGAATTGTACTACTGCCTCTGGCAGCTCGTTCCAGACACTCACCACCCTTTGAGTGAAAAAATTGCCCCTCTGGACCCTTTTGTATCTCTCCCCTCTCACCTTAAATCTATGCCCCCTCGTTATAGACTCCCCTACCTTTGGGAAAAGATTTTGACTATCTACCTTATCTATGCCCCTCATTATTTTATAGACTTCTATAAGATCACCCCGAAACCTCCTACTCTCCAGGGAAAAAAGTCCCAGTCTATCTAACCTCTCCCTATAAGTCAAACCATCAAGTCCCGGTAGCATCCTAGTAAATCTTTTCTGCACTCTTTCTAGTTTAATAATATCCTTTCTATAATAGGGTAACCAGAACTGTACACAGTATTCCAAGTGTGGCCTTACTAATGTCTTGTACAACTTCAACAAGACATCCCAACTCCTGTATTCAATGTTCTGACCAATGAAACCAAGCATGCTGAATGCCTTCTTCACCACCCTATCCACCTGTGACTCCACTTTCAAGGAGCTATGAACCTGTACTCCCAGATCTCTTTGTTCTATAACTCTCCCCAACGCCCTACCATTAACGGAGTAGGTCCTGGCCCGATTCGATCTACCAAAATGCATCACCTCACATTTATCTAAATTAAACTCCATCTGCCATTCATCGGCCCACTGGCCCAATTTATCAAGATCCCGTTGCAATCCTAGATAACCTTCTTCACTGTCCACAATGCCACCAATCTTGGTGTCATCTGCAAACTTACTAACCATGCCTCCTAAATTCTCATCCAAATCATTAATATAAATAACAAATAACAGCGGACCCAGCACCGATCCCTGAGGCACACCGCTGGTCACAGGCCTCCAATTTGAAAAACAACCCTCTACAACCACCCTCTGTCTTCTGTTGTCAATCCAATTTTGTATCCAATTGGCTACCTCACCTTGGATCCCGTGAGATTTAACCTTATGTAACAACCTACCATGCGGTACCTTGTCAAAGGCTTTGCTAAAGTCCATGTAGACCACGTCCACTGCACAGCCCTCATCTATCTTCTTGGTTACCCCTTCAAAAAACTCAATCAAATTCGTGAGACATGATTTTCCACTCACAAAACCATGCTGACTGTTCCTAATCAGTCCCTGCCTCTCCAAATGCCTGTAGATCCTGTCTCTCAGAATACCCTCTAACAACTTACCCACTACAGATGTCAGGCTCACCAGTCTGTAGTTCCCAGGCTTTTCCCTGCCGCCCTTCTTAAACAAAGGCACAACATTTGCTACCCTCCAATCTTCAGGCACCTCACCTGTTTCTATGTTTCCAAACATCCTTAGATATGGGGGTGGTGCCAGAGGACTGGAGAATTGCAAATGTTACACCCTTGTTCAAAAAAGGGTGCAAGGATAAACCCAGTAACTATAGGCCAGTCAGTTTAACCTCAGTGGTGGGGAAACTTTTAGAAATGATAATCCGGGATAGAATTAACAGTCACTTGGACGAGTGTGGATTGATCAGGGAAAGCCAGCACGGATTTGTTAAAGGCAAATTGTGTTCAACCAACTTGATAAGAGTTTTTTGATGAGGTAACAGAGAGGGTCGATGAGGGCAATGCTGTTGATGTGGTGTATATGGCCTTACAAAAAGCGTTTGAAGTGCCACATGGTAGGCTTGTCATCAAGATTGCGGCCCATGGATTAAAGGGTGCAGTAGTGACATGGATACAGAATTGGCTCATTGATAGGAAACAGAGAGTAGTGGTGAACAGTTGTTTTTCAGAGGTGTGCAGTGGTATTCCCCAGGGGTCGGTGCTGGGACCACTGCTTTTCTTGATTAAAAATTAATGACTTGGACTTGGACTTGGGAGTACAGGACACAATTTCAAAATTTGCACATGACACAAAACTTGGAAGGGTAGTGAGCAGTGAAGAGGATAGTGATAGTATAGACAGGCTGTTGGCATGGGCGGACACGTGGCAGATGAAATTTAACGCAGACAAATGCGAGGTGATGTATTTTGGTAGGAAAAGTGAAGAGAGGCAATATAAACTAGAGGGCACAATTCTAAAAGGGGGCAGGGCAGGTTGAGAAAGCGGTTAAAAAAGCATATGGGATCCAGTTCCTGGGATGGTGTGTGACTTGGAGGGGAACATGCAGGTGGTGTTCCCATGTGCCTGCTGCCCTTGTCCTTCTAGATGGTAGAGGTTGCGGGTTTGGGAGGTGCTGTCGAAGAAGCCTTGGCGAGTTGCTGCAGTGCATCCTGTGGATGGTACACACTGCAGCCACAGTGCGCCGGTGGTGAAGGGAGTGAATGTTTAGGGTGATGGATGGGGTGCCAATCAAGTGGGCTACTTTGTCCTGGATGGTGTCGAGCTTCTTGAGTGTTGTTGGAGCTGCACTTATCCAGGCAAGTGGAGAGTATTCCATCACACTCCTGACTTATGCCTTGTGGATGGTGGAAAGGCTTTGTGGAGTCAGGAGGTGAGTCACTCGCTGCAGAATACCCAGCCTCTGACCTGTTCTTTTTTTTTATTCGTTCATGGGATGTGGGCGTCGCTGGCGAGGCCAGCATTTATTGCCCATCCCTAATTGCCCTTGAGAAGGTGGTGGTGAGCCGCAGTATTTATGTGGCTGGTCCAGTTAAGTTTCTGGTCAATGGTGACCACCAGGTGTTGATGGTGGGGGATTCGGCGATGGTAATGCCGTTGAATGTCAAGGGGAGGTGGTTAGACTCTCTTGTTGGAGATGGTCATTGCCTGACACTTGTCTGGCGCGAATGTTACTTGCCACTTATGAGCCCAAGCCTGGATGTTGTCCAGGTCTTGCTGCATGCGGGCTCGGACTGCTCCATTATCTGAGGGGTTGCGAATGGAACTGAACACTGTGCAATCATCAGCGAACATCCCCATTTCTGACCTTATGATGGAGGGAAGGTCATTGATGAAGCAGCTGAAGATGGTTGGGCCTAGGACACGGCCCTGAGGAACTCCTGCAGCAATGCCCTGGGGCTGTGATGATTGGCCTCCAACAACCACTACCATCTTCCTTTGTGCTCGGTATGACTCCAGCCTCTGGAGAATTTTCCCCCTGATTCCCATTGACTTCAATTTTACTCTGGCTCCTTGGTGCCACACTCGGTCAAATGCTGCCTTGATGTCAAGGGCAGTCACTCTCACCTCACCTCTGGAATTCAGTTCTTTTGTCCATGTTTGGACCAAGGCTGTAATGAGGTCTGGAGCAGAGTGGTCCTGGCGGAACTGAGCATCGGTGAGCAGATTATTGGTGAGTGAGTGCTGCTTGATAGCACTGTCAACGACACCTTCCATCACTTTGCTGATGATTGAGACTAGACTGATGGGGCAGTAATTGGCCGGATTGGATTTGTCCTGCTTTTTGTGGACAGGACATACCTGGGCAATTTTCCACATTGTCGGGTAGATGCCAGTGTTAGCTGTACTGGAACAGTTTGGCTAGAGGCGCAGCTAGTTCTGGAGCACAAGACTTCTGCACTACAGCTGGGATATTGTCAGGGCCCATAGCCTTTGCTGTATCCAGTGCACTCAGCCGTTTCTTGCTATCACGTGGAGTGAATCGAATTGGCCGAAGTCTGGCTTCCGTGATGGTGGGGATATTGGGAGGAGGCTGAGATGGATCATCCACTTGGCACTTCTGGCTGAAGATGGTTGCAAATGCTTCAGCCTTGTCTTTTGCACTTACGTGCTGGACTCAGCCATCATTGAGGATGGAGATGTTTACAGAGCCTCCTCCTCCCGTTAGTTGTTTAATTGTCCACCACCATTCACGACTGGATGTGGCAGGACTGCAGAGCTTTGATCTGATCCGTTGGTTGTGGAATCGCTTAGCTCTGTCTATAGCATGTTGCTTCCACTGTTTAGCATGCATGTAGTCCTGAGTTGTAGCTTCACCAGGCTTGGCACCTAATTTTTTGGTATGCCTGGTGCTGCTCCTGGCATGCTCTTCTACACTCCTCATTGAACCAGGGTTGATCCCCTGGCTAGTTGGTAATGGTAGAGTGAGGAATATGCCGGGCCATGAGGTTACAGATTGTGCTGGAATACAATTCTGCTGCTGCTGATGGCCCACAGCGCCTCATGGATGGCCAGTTTTGAGCTGCTAATCTGTTCTTAATCTATCTCATTTAGCACGCTTGGTGATGGACATTGAAGTCCCCCACCCAGAGTACATTCTGTGCCCTTGCTACCCTCAGTGCTTCCTCCAAGTGGTGATCAACATGGAGGAGGACTGATTCATCAGCTGAGGGAGGACGGTAGGTGGTAATCAGCAGGAGGTTTCCTTGCTCATGTTTAACCTGATGCCATGAGATTTCATAGGGTCCAGAGTCAATGTTGAGGACTCCCAGGGCCTCTCATTCCTGACTATATATCACTGTACCGCCACCTCTGGTGGGTCTGTCCTGCCGGTGGGACAGGACATACCCAGGGATGGTGATGCAAGAGTCTGGGACGTTGAACACCTCTATCAAAGCGTTTCACAACCAATGAAGTACTTTTGGTTCGTCACCGTTACAATGTAGCAGCCAATTTGCACATAGCTAGGTCCCACAGAGCAATGAGATACATGACTAGATAATCTGTTTTGATGGTGCTGGTTGAGGGACAAATGTTGACCAGGACACCGGGGAGAACTCCCCTGCTCTTAGAAATAGGGCCATGGGATTGTTTATGTCCTTCTCTGTTCTAAGGAGAATGACCCCAGCTTAGGAACATAAGGAGTAGGAGCAGGAGGAGGCCATATGTCCCCTCGAGCCTGCTCCACCATTCAGTAAGATCATGGCTGATCTTCGACCTCAACTCCACTTTCCCGCCCAATCCCCATATCCATTGATTCCCTTAGTGTCCAAAAATCTATCTATCTCAGCCTTGAATATACTCAACGACTGAGCATCCACAGTCCTCTGGGGTAGAGAATTCCAAAGATTCACAACCCTCTGAGTGGAGAAATTCCTCATCTTAAACGTAATTGGCCGACCCCTTATTATGAGACTCTGCCCCCATAGTTCTGGACTCTCCAGCCAGGGGAAACAGCCTCTCAGCATCTACCCTGTCGAGCCCCCTCAGAATCCTATATGTTTCAATGAGATCACCTCTCACTCTTCTAAACTCCAGAGAGTATAGGTCCATTCCACTCAATCTCTCCTCATAGGACAACCCTCCAACACACTTCCCCACACTTCTCTGCGTTAAATTTCATCTGCCATCTGTCTGCCCATTTCACCAGTCTGTCTATGTCCTCCTGAAGCCTGTTACTACCCTCCACATTGTTTACTACATTACTGAGGTTCATGTCCTATACAAACTTTGAAATTATATCCTAGTCCAGGTCATTAATATAAATCAAAAATAGCAGTGGTCCTAATACTGATGCCTGGGGAATGCCACTTGACAGGTAAATGCTGAGAGGCTGTTTCCCCTGGCTGGAATGTCAAGAACTAGGGCGCATCGTCTCAACATAAGGGGTCGGCCATTTATTACTGAGATGAGGAGGAATTTCTTCACTCAGAGGGTTGTCAATCTTTTGAATTCTCTACCACAGAGGGCTGTGGATGCTCAGTCGTTGAGTATATTCAAATCTGAGAGAGGTAGATTTTTGGACTCTCGGGGAATCAAGGGATATGGGGATTGGGCGGGAAAGTGGAGTTGAGGTTGAAGATCAGCCATGATCTTATTGAATGGCGGAGCAGGCTTGAGGGGGCGTATGGCCACCTCCAGCTCCTATTCCTTATATTCTTGCTACCGTATAATTCCCTCCAGTCTGAAAAACACTGTTGATAGGGTGGATAGAGAGAAACTATTTCCTCTGGTGGGGAATAAAGAATAAGGGGACACAATCTTAAATGGCCCAGCTCTAACTTTGAGTGAAATCAGGAAGCACGTTTTCACATGAAGGGTAGTGGAATTGTGGAATTCTGTTCCCCCAATGCTGGGGGTCAAACATGCAGTGGTTCAAGGTGGATGTAAAAGATCCCATGACACTATTTGAAAAAGGGCAGGGGAGCTCTCCCCGGTGTCCTGGTCAATATTTACCCCTCAACCAACATCACTAAAACAGATTATCTGGTCATTATCACATTGCTGTTTGTGGGACCTTGCTGTGTGCAAATTGGCTGCTGCGTTTCCTACATTACAACAGTGACTACACTTCAAAAGTATTTAATTGGCTGTAAAGCGCTTTGTGGCACTCTGAAGTTGTGAAAGATGCTATAGAAATGCAAGTCTTTATGTGGTAGTGAGAACCCTACAAAAGACTTCAAAGGTGACAAATAAATTCACTCACGTGCACAATTCCAGAGCGACATAAGATGGAAGGAGATCAGCCCTGGAATGACCTTGCTGAAAGACATTCTGAAGACGACAGATAATTTGAGAGATAACAAGCAGCGTGTGTAACTTCAGAAAGTACAGATGTAATGGCAGTCGGGGTCTGATGCCGTGGGTTACTCTCCATGTCCAGTATCAAGAGGTTAGAGGCTGGATTTCCGTGTGTGTGTGTGTGTGTGTGTGTGTGTGTGCGTGTGTGGTGTCGGGGGTGGGGGGGCTCGTACTATAGATGTGTAAAGATGGAACGACTTGCCTCAGCCTGTACACCACATGGTGCTGTTCCTGAGATCTGTATCTACGTTTGCTGCTGACTGCTGCAGTCCTCTAGTTGAGAAAGGTGGCGAGCTGGTGAGCAAATGAGACGGACGGGGGTGTTTGCAGGCACACATCCCAAAGGTAATAAGAAAAAAAAAACTTGCATTTATATAGCACCTTTCATGACCTCATAACTTCCCAAAGTGTTTCACAACCAATGAAGTACTTTTGGTTCGTCACTGTTACAATGTAGCAGCCAATTTGCACATAGCTAGGTCCCACAGAGCAATGAGATACATGACTAGATAATCTGTTTTGATGGTGCTGGTTGAGGGATAAATGTTGACCAGGACACCGGGGAGAACTCCCCTGCTCTTAGAAATAGGGCCATGGGATTGTTTATGTCCACCTGAGAGGGCAGATGGGGCCTCAGTTTAATGTCTCATCCAAAATACAGCACCTCTGACAGCGCAGCACTCCCTCAGTGCTCAAGTCTCTGGAACGGGACTTGAACCCACACTCAGGCAAGAGTGCTCCTCACTGAGCCATGGCTGACACCTAATATAGGGGGATACCATTTGAACCAGAGCTCGGGTCCAGTGAGAGGAGTTTGGGCAGTCTTGATCCAATTTCTAGACCACAGCACAAAACTTGCCCGAGTTTGGCACTAAATTCACAATCTCACCTGGAGAGGCAGTTGTGTGTCATTTATCCATTGTGGCGGGGGGGAAGGCTCCTCTTGCCTATGGGACTGATGCACCATGTTGGTTGGAGCAGAGAGAGCTTTAACTGCGTGTTCTTGACCTGGGATGCTTGATGCTGATCCTTTGTGCCCTCAGTGAGCAAGGTATTCTCTTCCCCTACACAGACATCCCTCCACTTAATGGGGGCAAGTTTCACCAACGGGGGGCCACTAGAGATGTGTTTGACAGCATTTATTACTCTGTGCTGGGGTCAGCTGGCTGTTGTTGATATTGTTCCCTCTGACAACATCACCACCCATGAATCTTAAAACTGCTGCCTGGATGTCTGCTGCGATGTGTCCAGTCCTCACTTTCTTCAAACTGCGTAGTTTTATTTTGCTCCCTGTTCAAAACATTACACATGCTGGCCTATTATTGCTTAATCGTCCTCCTAAAATCTGAACAGTCTGTAAATATGAAGCAGCCTTTTTCCAAAATAGTTTCTGTACTAAAGATGACTTCACATCTGCTGTTTATAAAGTTCAGAAAATGGGAGTGATTACAGACTGGAATCTAATCGAGGGGTTCAGATGGTTTATATATAGAATAATGGATAGCCGAGAGTGATTACAGACTGGAATCTAATCGAGGGGTTCTGATGGTTTATATTTCGAATAATGGATACCTGGGAGTGATTACAGACTGGAATCTAATCGAGGGGTTCAGATGGTTTATATATAGAATAATGGATACCTGGGAGTGATTACAGACTGGAATCTAATCGAGGGGTTCAGATGGTTTATATTTCGAATAATGGATACCTGAGAGTGATTACAGACTGGAATCTAATCGAGGGGTTCAGATGGTTTCTATATAGAATAATGGATACCTGGGAGTGATTACAGACTGGAATCTAATCGAGGGGTTCAGATGGTTTATATATAGAATAATGGATACCAGGGAGTGATTACAGACTGGAATCTAATCGAGGGGTTCAGATGGTTTATATATAGAATAATGGATACCAGGGAGTGATTACAGACTGGAATCTAATCGAGGGGTTCAGATGGTTTATATCTAGAATAATGGATACCAGGGAGTGATTACAGACTGGAATCTAATCGAGGGGTTCAGATGGTTTATATCTAGAATAATGGATACCAGGGAGTGATTACAGACTGGAATCTAATCGAGGGGTTCAGATGGTTTATATATAGAATAATGGATACCTGGGAGTGATTACAGACTGGAATCTAATCGAGGGGTTCAGATGGTTTATATATAGAATAATGGATACCCGGGAGTGATTACAGACTGGAATCTAATCGAGGGGTTCAGATGGTTTATATATAGAATAATGGATACCAGGGAGTGATTACAGACTGGAATCTAATCGAGGGGTTCAGATGGTTTATATATAGAATAATGGATACCAGGGAGTGATTACAGACTGGAATCTAATCGCGGTGTTCAGATGGTTTATATATAGAATAATGGATACCAGGGAGTGATTACAGACTGGAATCTAATCGAGGGGTTCAGATGGTTTATATATAGAATAATGGATACCAGGGAGTGATTACAGACTGGAATCTAATCGAGGAGTTCAGATGGTTTATATATAGAATAATGGATACCTGGGAGTGATTACAGACTGGAATCTAATCGAGGGGTTCAGATGGTTTATATATAGAATAATGGATACCTGGGAGTGATTACAGACTGGAATCTAATCGAGGGGTTCAGATGGTTTATATATAGAATAATGGATACCCGAGAGTGATTACAGACTGGAATCTAATCGAGGGGTTCAGATGGTTTATATTTCGAATAATGGATACCAGGGAGTGATTACAGACTGGAATCTAATCGAGGGGTTCAGATGGTTTATATTTCGAATAATGGATACCTGGGAGTGATTACAGACTGGAATCTAATCGAGGGGTTCAGATGGTTTATATATAGAATAATGGATACCTGGGGGTGATTACAGGCCGGAATCTAATCGAGGGGTTCAGATGGTTTATATTTCGAATAATGGATACCTGGGAGTGATTGCAGACTGGAATCTAATCGAGGGGTTCAGATGGTTTATATATAGAATAATGGATACCCGGGAGTGATTACAGACTGGAATCTAATCGAGGGGTTCAGATGGTTTATATATAGAATAATTGATACCTGGGAGTGATTACAGACTGAAATCTAATCGAGGGGTTCAGATGGTTTATATTTCGAATAATGGATACCAGGGAGTGATTACAGACTGGAATCTAATCGAGGAGTTCAGATGGTTTATATATAGAATAATGGATACCTGGGAGTGATTACAGACTGGAATCTAATCGAGGGGTTCAGATGGTTTATATATAGAATAATGGATACCTGGGAGTGATTACAGACTGGAATCTAATCGAGGGGTTCAGATGGTTTATATATAGAATAATGGATACCTGGGAGTGATTGCAGACTGGAATCTAATCGAGGGGTTCAGATGGTTTATATATAGAATAATGGATACCAGGGAGTGATTGCAGACTGGAATCTAATCGAGGGGTTCAGATGGTTTATATATAGAATAATGGATACCAGGGAGTGATTACAGACTGGAATCTAATCGAGGGGTTCAGATGGTTTATATATAGAATAATGGATACCAGGGAGTGATTACAGACTGGAATCTAATCGAGGGGTTCAGATGGTTTATATATAGAATAATGGATACCAGGGAGTGATTACAGACTGGAATCTAATCGAGGGGTTCAGATGGTTTATATATAGAATAATGGATACCTGGGAGTGATTACAGACTGGAATCTAATCGAGGAGTTCAGATAGTTTATATATAGAATAATGGATACCCGGGAGTGATTACAGACTGGAATCTAATCGAGGGGTTCAGATAGTTTATATATAGAATAATGGATACCTGGGAGTGATTACAGACTGGAATCTAATCGAGGAGTTCAGATGGTTTATATCTAGAATAATGGATACCAGGGAGTGATTACAGACTGGAATCTAATCGATGGGTTCAGATGGTTTATATCTAGAATAATGGATACCAGGGAGTGATTACAGACTGGAATCTAATCGAGGAGTTCAGATGGTTTATATATAGAATAATGGATACCAGGGAGTGATTACAGACTGGAATCTAATTGAGGGGTTCAGATGGTTTATATATAGAATAATGGATACCTGGGAGTGATTACAGACTGGAATCTAATCGAGGGGTTCAGATGGTTTATATCTAGAATAATGGATACCTGGGAGTGATTACAGACTGGAATCTAATCGAAGGGTTCAGATGGTTTCTATATAGAATAATGGATACCTGGGAGTGATTACAGACTGGAATCTAATCGAGGGGTTCAGATGGTTTCTATATAGAATAATGGATACCTGGGAGTGATTACAGACTGGAATCTAATCGAGGGGTTCAGATAGTTTATACATAGAATAATGGATACCTGGGAGTGATTACAGACTGGAATCTAATCGAAGGGTTCAGATGGTTTATATATAGAATAATGGATACCAGGGAGTGATTACAGACTGGAATCTAATCGAAGGGTTCAGATGGTTTATATATAGAATAATGGATACTTGGGAGTGATTACAGACTGGAATCTAATCGAGGGGTTCAGATGGTTTATATATAGAATAATGGATACCAGGGAGTGATTACAGACTGGAATCTAATCGAGGGGTTCAGATGGTTTATATATAGAATAATGGATACCAGGGAGTGATTACAGACTGGAATCTAATCGAGGGGTTCAGATGGTTTATATATAGAATAATGGATACCTGGGAGTGATTACAGACTGGAATCTAATCGAGGGGTTCAGATGGTTTATATCTAGAATAATGGATACTTGGGAGTGATTACAGACTGGAATCTAATCGAGGGGTTCAGATGGTTTATATATAGAATAATGGATACCTGGGAGTGATTACAGACTGGAATCTAATCGAGGGGTTCAGATGGTTTATATATAGAATAATGGATACCTGGGAGTGATTACAGACTGGAATCTAATCGAGGGGTTCAGATAGTTTATATATAGAATAATGGATACCTGGGAGTGATTACAGACTGTAATCAAATCGAGGGGTTCAGATAGTTTATATATAGAATAATGGATACCTGGGAGTGATTACAGACTGGAATCTAATCGAAGGGTTCAGATGGTTTATATATAGAATAATGGATACCTGGGAGTGATTACAGACTGGAATCTAATCGAGGGGTTCAGATGGTTTATATATAGAATAATGGATACCTGGGAGTGATTACAGACTGGAATCTAATCGAGGGGTTCAGATGGTTTATATATAGAATAATGGATACCTGGGAGTGATTACAGACTGGAATCTAATCGAGGGGTTCAGATGGTTTATATATAGAATAATGGATACCCGGGAGTGATTACAGACTGGAATCTAATCGAGGGGTTCAGATGGTTTATATATAGAATAATGGATACCTGGGGGTGATTACAGACTGGAATCTAATCGAGGGGTTCAGATGGTTTATATATAGAATAATGGATACCTGGGAGTGATTACAGACTGGAATCTAATCGAGGAGTTCAGATGGTTTATATATAGAATAATGGATACCAGGGAGTGATTACAGACTGGAATCTAATCGAGGGGTTCAGATGGTTTATATATAGAATAATGGATACCAGGGAGTGATTACAGACTGGAATCTAATCGAGGGGTTCAGATGGTTTATATATAGAATAATGGATACCTGGGAGTGATTACAGACTGGAATCTAATCGAGGAGTTCAGATGGTTTATATATAGAATAATGGATAATAGGGAGTGATTACAGACTGGAATCTAATCGAGGGGTTCAGATGGTTTATATATAGAATAATGGATACCAGGGAGTGATTACAGACTGGAATCTAATCGAGGGGTTCAGATGGTTTATATATAGAATAATGGATACCCGAGAGTGATTACAGACTGGAATCGAATCGAGGGGTTCAGATGGTTTATATATAGAATAATGGATACCTGGGAGTGATGACAGACTGGAATCTAATCGAGGGGTTCAGATGGTTTATATATAGAATAATGGATACCAGGGAGTGATTACAGACTGGAATCTAATCGAGGGGTTCAGATGGTTTATATATAGAATAATGGATACCTGGGAGTGATTACAGACTGGAATCTAATCGAGGGGTTCAGATGGTTTATATTTCGAATAATGGATACCAGGGAGTGATTACAGACTGGAATCTAATCGAGGGGTTCAGATGGTTTATATATAGAATAATGGATACCTGGGGGTGATTACAGACTGGAATCTAATCGAGGGGTTCAGATGGTTTATATATAGAATAATGGATACCTGGGAGTGATTACAGACTGGAATCTAATCGAGGGGTTCAGATGGTTTATATATAGAATAATGGATACCTGGGAGTGATTACAGACTGGAATCTAATCGAGGGGTTCAGATAGTTTATATATAGAATAATGGATACCCGGGAGTGATTACAGACTGGAATCTAATCGAGGGGTTCAGATGGTTTATATATAGAATAATGGATACCTGGGGGTGATTACAGACTGGAATCTAATCGAGGGGTTCAGATGGTTTATATATAGAATAATGGATACCTGGGAGTGATTACAGACTGGAATCTAATCGAGGGGTTCAGATGGTTTATATATAGAATAATGGATACCTGGGAGTGATTACAGACTGGAATCTAATCGAGGGGTTCAGATGGTTTATATATAGAATAATGGATACCTGGGAGTGATTACAGACTGGAATCTAATCGAGGAGTTCAGATGGTTTATATATAGAATAATGGATACCTGGGAGTGATTACAGACTGGAATCTAATCGAGGGGTTCAGATGGTTTATATATAGAATAATGGATACCAGGGAGTGATTACAGACTGGAATCTAATCGAGGGGTTCAGATGGTTTATATATAGAATAATGGATACCAGGGAGTGATTACAGACTGGAATCTAATCGAGGGGTTCAGATGGTTTATATATAGAATAATGGATACCAGGGAGTGATTACAGACTGGAATCTAATCGAGGGGTTCAGATGGTTTATATATAGAATAATGGATACCTGGGAGTGATTACAGACTGGAATCTAATCGAGGGGTTCAGATAGTTTATACATAGAATAATGGATACCTGGGAGTGATTACAGACTGGAATCTAATCGAGGGGTTCAGATAGTTTATATATAGAATAATGGATACCTGGGAGTGATTACAGACTGGAATCTAATCGAGGGGTTCAGATGGTTTATATATAGAATAATGGATACCTGGGAGTGATTACAGACTGGAATCTAATCGAGGGGTTGAGATGGTTTATATCTAGAATAATGGATACCTGGGAGTGATTACAGCCTGGAATCTAATCGAGGGGTTCAGATAGTTTATATATAGAATAATGGATACCTGGGAGTGATTACAGACTGGAATCTAATCGAGGGGTTCAGATGGTTTATATATAGAATAATGGATACCCGGGAGTGATTACAGACTGGAATCTAATCGAAGGGTTCAGATGGTTTATATATAGAATAATGGATACCTGGGAGTGATTACAGACTGGAATCTAATCGAGGGGTTCAGATGGTTTCTAGATAGAATAATGGATACCTGGGAGTGATTACAGACTGGAATCTAATCGAGGGGTTCAGATGGTTTCTATATAGAATAATGGATACCTGGGAGTGATTACAGACTGGAATCTAATCGAGGGGTTCAGATGGTTTATATATAGAATAATGGATACCAGGGAGTGATTACAGACTGGAATCTAATCGAGTTGTTCAGATGGTTTATATATAGAATAATGGATACCTGGGGGTGATTACAGACTGGAATCTAATCGAGGGGTTCAGATGGTTTATATTTCGAATAATGGATACCAGGGAGTGATTACAGACTGGAATCTAATCGAGGGGTTCAGATGGTTTATATCTAGAATAATGGATACCTGGGGGTGATTACAGACTGGAATCTAATCGAGGAGTTCAGATGGTTTATATCTAGAATAATGGATACCTGGGAGTGATTACAGACTGGAATCTAATCGAGGGGTTCAGATGGTTTATATATAGAATAATGGATACCTGGGAGTGATTACAGACTGGAATCTAATCGAGGAGTTCAGATGGTTTATATATAGAATAATGGATACCAGGGAGTGATTACAGACTGGAATCTAATCGAGGGGTTCAGATGGTTTATATATAGAATAATGGATACCTGGGAGTGATTACAGACTGGAATCTAATCGAGGGGTTCAGATGGTTTATATATAGAATAATGGATACCCGAGAGTGATTACAGACTGGAATCTAATCGAGGGGTTCAGATGGTTTATATATAGAATAATGGATACCTGGGAGTGATTACAGACTGGAATCTAATCGAGGGGTTGAGATGGTTTATATATAGAATAATGGATACCAGGGAGTGATTACAGACTGGAATCTAATCGAGGGGTTCAGATGGTTTATATATAGAATAATGGATACCAGGGAGTGATTACAGACTGGAATCTAATCGAGGGGTTCAGATGGTTTATATCTAGAATAATGGATACCTGGGAGTGATTACAGACTGGAATCTAATCGAGGGGTTCAGATGGTTTATATATAGAATAATGGATACCAGGGAGTGATTACAGACTGGAATCTAATCGAGGGGTTCAGATGGTTTATATATAGAATAATGGATACCAGGGAGTGATTACAGACTGGAATCTAATCGAGGGGTTCAGATGGTTTATATCTAGAATAATGGATACCTGGGAGTGATTACAGACTGGAATCTAATCGAGGGGTTCAGATGGTTTATATATAGAATAATGGATACCTGGGAGTGATTACAGACTGGAATCTAATCGAGGGGTTCAGATGGTTTATATATAGAATAATGGATACCTGGGAGTGATTACAGACTGGAATCTAATCGAGGGGTTCAGATAGTTTATATATAGAATAATGGATACCCGAGAGTGATTACAGACTGGAATCTAATCGAGGGGTTCAGATGGTTTATATATAGAATAATGGATACCCGAGAGTGATTACAGACTGGAATCTAATCGAGGGGTTCAGATGGTTTATATATAGAATAATGGATACCCGAGAGTGATTACAGACTGGAATCTAATCGAGGGGTTCAGATGGTTTATATATAGAATAATGGATACCCGAGAGTGATTACAGACTGGAATCTAATCGAGGGGTTCAGATGGTTTATATATAGAATAATGGATACCTGGGAGTGATTACAGACTGGAATCTAATCGAGGGGTTCAGATAGTTTATATATAGAATAATGGATACCCGAGAGTGATTACAGACTGGAATCTAATCGAGGGGTTCAGATGGTTTATATATAGAATAATGGATACCTGGGAGTGATTACAGACTGGAATCTAATCGAGGGGTTCAGATGGTTTATATATAGAATAATGGATACCCGAGAGTGATTACAGACTGGAATCTAATCGAGGGGTTCAGATGGTTTATATCTAGAATAATGGATACCAGGGAGTGATTACAGACTGGAATCTAATCGAGGGGTTCAGATGGTTTATATATAGAATAATGGATACCTGGGAGTGATTGCAGACTGGAATCTAATCGAGGGGTTCAGATGGTTTATATTTCGAATAATGGATACCAGGGAGTGATTACAGACTGGAATCTAATCGAGGGGTTCAGATGGTTTATATTTCGAATAATGGATACCTGGGAGTGATTACAGACTGGAATCTAATCGAGGGGTTCAGATGGTTTATATATAGAATAATAGATACCTGGGAGTGATTACAGACTGGAATCTAATCGAGGGGTTCAGATGGTTTATATTTCGAATAATGGATACCCAGGAGTGATTACAGACTGGAATCTAATCGAGGGGTTCAGATAGTTTATATAGAGAATAATGGATACCTGGGAGTGATTACAGACTGGAATCTAATCGAGGGGTTCAGATGGTTTATATCTAGAATAATGGATACCTGGGAGTGATTACAGACTGGAATCTAATCGAGGGGTTCAGATGGTTTATATATAGAATAATGGATACCTGGGAGTGATTACAGACTGGAATCTAATCGAGGAGTTCAGATGGTTTATACATAGAATAATGGATACCTGGGAGTGATTACAGACTGGAATCTAATCGAGGGGTTCAGATGGTTTATATATAGAATAATGGATACCAGGGAGTGATTACAGACTGGAATCTAATCGAGGGGTTCAGATGGTTTATATATAGAATAATGGATACCTGGGAGTGATTACAGACTGGAATCTAATCGAGGGGTTCAGATGGTTTATATATAGAATAATGGATACCCGAGAGTGATTACAGACTGGAATCTAATCGAGGGGTTCAGATGGTTTATGTATAGAATAATGGATACCAGGGAGTGATTACAGACTGGAATCTAATCGAGGGGTTCAGATGGTTTATATCTAGAATAATGGATACCTGGGAGTGATTACAGACTGGAATCTAATCGAGGGGTTCAGATGGTTTATATATAGAATAATGGATACCCGAGAGTGATTACAGACTGGAATCTAATCGAGGGGTTCAGATGGTTTATATATAGAATAATGGATACCAGGGAGTGATTACAGACTGGAATCTAATCGAGGGGTTCAGATGGTTTATATTTCGAATAATGGATACCAGGGAGTGATTACAGACTGGAATCTAATCGAGGGGTTCAGATGGTTTATATATAGAATAATGGATACCTGGGAGTGATTACAGACTGGAATCTAATCGAGGGGTTCAGATGGTTTATATCTAGAATAATGGATACCAGGGAGTGATTACAGACTGGAATCTAATCGAGGGGTTCAGATGGTTTATATATAGAATAATGGATACCTGGGAGTGATTACAGACTGGAATCTAATCGAGGGGTTCAGATGGTTTATATATAGAATAATGGATACCAGGGAGTGATTACAGACTGGAATCTAATCGAGGGGTTCAGATGGTTTATATATAGAATAATGGATACCTGGGAGTGATTACAGACTGGAATCTAATCGAGGGGTTCAGATGGTTTATATATAGAATAATGGATACCTGGGAGTGATTACAGACTGGAATCTAATCGAGGGGTTCAGATGGTTTATATCTAGAATAATGGATACCTGGGAGTGATTACAGACTGGAATCTAATCGAGGGGTTCAGATGGTTTTTCTATCGAATAATGGATACCAGGGAGTGATTACAGACTGGAATCTAATCGAGAATCCATCTTGTTTGTTTATTTGTTTTAACACCAGTGTAGAGTGTCCCCAGTGAGTAAATGTGAAGTGTGGTTCTGTGATGAGCCATATCGTCCGTCCGGGAGGCTCCGGGTTCCAGCCTGGTCTGCTCTACGTTAGTTAATCTCAGCTGTGGGAGTAGTGAGGGTGCGATGTTTCGCATCAGTGACCGTGGGCCGTGGTGGGAAAAGGGATCACACCTGGGTTCCTCCTCCTGTTTTTATCGCGGGCTATCCACAGGGTCATTCCGCGAGTGCATCACTGATTGCTGTTCTCGTGCATCGTACTGGGGCTGCTGTAGTCTCCGATTGCTGTTCTCGTGCATCGTACTGGGGCTGCTGTAGTCTCCGATTGCTGTTCTCGTGCATCGTACTGGGGCTGCTGTAGTCTCCGATTGCTGTACTGGGGCTGCTGTAGTCTCCGATTGCTGTTCTCGTGTATCGTACTGGGGCTGCTGTAGTCTCCGATTACTGTACTCGTGCATCGTACTGGGGCTGCTGTAGTCTCCGATTGCTGTACTCGTGCATCGTACTGGGGCTGCTGTAGTCTCCGATTGCTGTACTCGTGCATCGTACTGGGGCTGCTGTAGTCTCCGATTACTGTACTCGTGCATCGTACTGGGGCTGCTGTAGTCTCCGATTGCTGTACTCGTGCATCGTACTGGGGCTGCTGTAGTCTCCGATTGCTGTACTGGGGCTGCTGTAGTCTCCGATTGCTGTACTGGGGCTGCTGTAGTCTCCGATTGCTGTTCTCGTGCATCGTACTGGGGCTGCTGTAGTCTCCGATTGCTGTACTGGGGCTGCTGTAGTCTCCGATTGCTGTTCTCGTGCATCGTACTGGGGCTGCTGTAGTCTCCGATTGCTGTTCTCGTGCATCGTACTGGGGCTGCTGTCGTCTCCGATTGCTGTTCTCGTGCATCGTACTGGGGCTGCTGTAGTCTCCGATTGCTGTACTGGGGCTGCTGTAGTCTCCGATTGCTGTAGTCTCCGATTGCTGTTCTCGTGCATCGTACTGGGGCTGCTGTAGTCTCCGATTACTGTACTCGTGCATCGTACTGGGGCTGCTGTAGTCTCCGATTGCTGTACTCGTGCATCGTACTGGGGCTGCTGTAGTCTCCGATTGCTGTACTCGTGCATCGTACTGGGGCTGCTGTAGTCTCCGATTACTGTACTCGTGCATCGTACTGGGGCTGCTGTAGTCTCCGATTGCTGTACTCGTGCATCGTACTGGGGCTGCTGTAGTCTCCGATTGCTGTACTCGTGCATCGTACTGGGGCTGCTGTAGTCTCCGATTGCTGTACTCGTGCATCGTACTGGGGCTGCTGTAGTCTCCGATTGCTGTACTCGTGCATCGTACTGGGGCTGCTGTAGTCTCCGATTGCTGTACTCGTGCATCGTACTGGGGCTGCTGTAGTCTCCGATTGCTGTACTCGTGCATCGTACTGGGGCTGCTGTTGTCTCCGATTGCTGTACTCGTGCATCGTACTGGGGCTGCTGTAGTCTCCGATTGCTGTGCTCGTGCATCGTACTGGGGCTGCTGTAGTCTCCGATTGCTGTGCTCGTGCATCGTACTGGGGCTGCTGTAGTCTCCGATTGCTGTGCTCGTGCATCGTACTGGGGCTGCTGTAGTCTCCGATTGCTGTGCTCGTGCATCGTACTGGGGCTGCTGTAGTCTCCGATTGCTGTGCTCGTGCATCGTACTGGGGCTGCTGTAGTCTCTGATTGCTGTGCTCGTGCATTGTACTGGGGCTGCTGTAGTCTCCGATTGCTGTACTCGTGCATCGTACTGGGGCTGCTGTCGTCTCTGATTGCTGTGCTCGTGCATCGTACTGGGGCTGCTGTAGTCTCCGATTGCTGTCCTCGTGCATCGTACTGGGGCTGCTGTAGTCTCTGATTGCTGTGCTCGTGCATCGTACTGGGGCTGCTGTAGTCTCCGATTGCTGTCCTCGTGCATCGTACTGGGGCTGCTGTAGTCTCTGATTGCTGTGCTCGTGCATCGTACTGGGGCTGCTGTAGTCCCCCTAGCCCCCGCCCCATCGCGCCCGCTCTTCAATGTTGTTTCCACTGTCACCAGTGCTCCCCTGAACCTTCCGTCCCCCTAAGTTCCAGGTTACACTTTCTCTTTTTCCAGCCTTGTGTCCCACACTCTGGATCTTGGCCTTTCACTCTCCACAGAGATTGAGTAGAATGGGCCTATATTCTCTAGAGTTTAAAATAATTTTTTCTTTTTTTTTATTCGTTCATGGGATGTGGGCGTTGCTGGTGAGGCCGGCATTTATTGCTCATCCCTAATTGCCCTCGAGAAGGTGGTGGTGAGCCGCCTTCTTGAACCGCTGCAGTCCGTGTGGTGACGGTTCTCCCACAGTGCTGTTAGGAAGGGAGTTCCAGGATTTTGACCCAGCGACGACGAAGGAACGGCGATATATTTCCAAGTCGGGATGGTGTGTGACTTGGAGGGGAACGTGCAGGTGGTGTTGTTCCCATGTGCCTGCTGCTCTTGTCCTTCTAGGTGGTAGAGGTCGCGGGTTTGGGAGGTGCTGTCGAAGAAGCCTTGGCGAGTTGCTGCAGTGCATCCTATGGATGGTGCACACTGCAGCCACTGTGCGCTGGTGGTGAAGGGAGTGAATGTTTAGGGTGGTGGATGGGGTGCCAATCAAGCGGGCTGCTTTGTCCTGGATGGTGTCGAGCTTCTTGAGTGTTGTTTGAGCTGCACTCATCCAGGCAAGTGGAGAGCATTCCATCACACTCCTGACTTGTGCCTTGTCGATGGTGGAAAGGCTTTGGGGAGTCAGGAGGTGAGTCACTCGCCGCAGAATACCCAGCCTCTGACCTGCTCTTGTAGCCACAGTATTTATATGGCTGGTCCAGTTAAGTTTCTGGTCAATGGTGACCCCCAGGATGTTGATGGCAGGGTATTCGGCGATGGTAATGCCGTTGAATGTCAAGGGGAGGTGGTTAGACTCTCTCTTGTTGGAGATGGTCATTGCCTGGCACTTGTCTGGCGCGAATGTTACTTGCCACTTATCAGCCCAAGCCTGGATATTGTCCAGGTCTTGCTGCATGTGGGCTCGGACTGCTTCATTATCTGAGGGGTTGCGAATGAAACTGAACACTGTGCAGTCATCAGCGAACATCCCCATTTCTGACCTTATAATGGAGGGAAGGTCATTGATGAAGCAGCTGAAGATGGTTGGGCCTAGGACACTGCCCTGAGGAACTCATGCAGAGAGGTGATCTCATTGAAACATATAAGAGTCTAAGAGGGCTTGACAGGGTCGATGCTGAGAGGTTGTTTCCCCTGGCTGGAGAGTCCAGAACTGGAGGGCACAGTCACAGGATAAGGGAGCAGCCATTTTAGACTGAGATGAGGAGGAATTTCTTCACTCAGAGGGTTGTGAATCTTTGGAATTCTCTGCCCCAGAGGGCTGTGGATGCTCAGTCGTTGAGTATAGTCAAGGCTGAGAGAGGTAGATTTTTGGACACTAAGGGAATCGAGGGATTGGGCAGGAAAGTGGAGTTGAAGTTGAAGATGAGCCCTGGTCTGATTGAGACGGTACTCCTGATGCGAGAGCTGCTGTGACTCCCTCGACATGCAGCAGGAAGGAGTCTCGAGGGGAAAACTGCCGACCGTCTGTTGGTCTCCAAGGGAATGATCTCGCTCGTTAGTAAAAAAAAACTGACTCCAATTCAGTCTTCCCCAGGACCTCGGAACGTTGGTGTTCTTCATATCCCTCCCTCCCTCCGCTGCCCCCCATTCTCAAGGCTCGGTCCAGTCCCCCCCCGACACACTCCTCCGCACCCCCCCCCCGACACACTCCTCCGCACCCCCCCCGACACACTCCTCCGCACCCCCCCCGACACACTCCTCCGCACCCCCCCCGACACACTCCTCCGCACCCCCCCCGACACACTCCTCCGCACCCCCCCCGACACACTCCTCCGCACCCCCCCCGACACACTCCTCCGCACCCCCCCCGACACACTCCTCCGCACCCCCCCCCGACACACTCCTCCGCACCCCCCCCGACACACTCCTCCGCACCCCCCCCGACACACTCCTCCGCACCCCCCCCGACACACTCCTCCGCACCCCCCCCGACACACTCCTCCGCACCCCCCCCGACACACTCCTCCGCACCCCCCCCGACACACTCCTCCGCACCCCCCCCGACACACTCCTCCGCACCCCCCCCGACACACTCCTCCGCACCCCCCCCCGACACACTCCTCCGCACCCCCCCCGACACACTCCTCCCCCCCCGACACACTCCTCCGCACCCCCCCCGACACACTCCTCCGCACCCCCCCCGACACACTCCTCCGCACCCCCCCCGACACACTCCTCCGCAACCCCCCCCGACACACTCCTCCGCACCCCCCCCCGACACACTCCTCCGCACCCCCCCCGACACACTCCTCCGCACCCCCCCCGACACACTCCTCCGCACCCCCCCCGACACACTCCTCCGCACCCCCCCCGACACACTCCTCCGCACCCCCCCCGACACACTCCTCCGCACCCCCCCCGACACACTCTTCCGCACCCCCCCCGACACACTCCTCCGCACCCCCCCCGACACACTCCTCCGCACCCCCCCCCGACACACTCCTCCGCACCCCCCCCCGACACACTCCTCCGCACCCCCCCCGACACACTCCTCCCCCCCCCCGACACACTCCTCCCCCCCCCCGACACACTCCTCCGCACCCCCCCCGACACACTCCTCCGCACCCCCCCCCGACACACTCCTCCGCACCCCCCCCGACACACTCCTCCCCCCCCGACACACTCCTCCGCACCCCCCCCGACACACTCCTCCCCCCCCCCGACACACTCCTCCCCCCCCCCGACACACTCCTCCCCCCCCCCGACACACTCCTCCCCCCCCCCCCGACACACTCCTCCCCCCCCCCCGACACACTCCTCCCCCCCCCCCCCCCGACACACTCCTCCCCCCCCCCCCGACACACTCCTCCCCCCCCCCCCCGACACACTCCTCCCCCCCCCCCCCGACACACTCCTCCCCCCCCCCCGACACACTCCTCCCCCCCCCCCCCGACACACTCCTCCCCCCCCCCCCGACACACTCCTCCCCCCCCCCGACACACTCCTCCCCCCCCCCGACACACTCCTCCCCCCCCCCCCGACACACTCCTCCCCCCCCCCCCCGACACACTCCTCCCCCCCGACACACTCCTCCGCACCCCCCGACGCACTCCTCCCCACCCCCCCCGACACACTCCTCCCCCCACCCCCGACGCACTCCTCCCCCCCCCCCCCGACACACTCCTCCGCACCCCCCCCGACACACTCCTCCCCCCCGACACACTCCTCCCCCCCCGACACACTCCTCCCCCCCCGACACACTCCTCCCCCCCCGACACACTCCTCCCCCCCCGACACACTCCTCCCCCCCGACACACTCCTCCCCCCCGACACACTCCTCCCCCCCGACACACTCCTCCCCCCCGACACACTCCTCCCCCCCGACACACTCCTCCCCCCCCGACACACTCCTCCCCCCCCGACACACTCCCCCCCCCCCCCCGACACACTCCTCCCCCCCCCCCCCCCCCGACACACTCCTCCCCCCCCCCCCGACACACTCCTCCCCCCCCCCCCGACACACTCCTCCCCCCCCGACACACTCCTCCCCCCCCGACACACTCCTCCCCCCCCGACACACTCCTCCCCCCCCGACACACTCCTCCCCCCCGACACACTCCTCCCCCCCGACACACTCCTCCCCCCCCGACACACTCCTCCCCCCCGACACACTCCTCCCCCCCGACACACTCCTCCCCCCCCCGACACACTCCTCCCCCCCCGACACACTCCTCCCCCCCCGACACACTCCTCCCCCCCGACACACTCCTCCCCCCCGACACACTCCTCCCCCCCCCGACACACTCCTCCCCCCCCCGACACACTCCTCCCCCCCCGACACACTCCTCCCCCCCCCGACACACTCCTCCCCCCCCCCCCCCCGACACACTCCTCACTCCTCCCCCCCCGACACACTCCTCCCCCCCCCGACACACTCCTCCCCCCCCCCCCCCCCCGACACACTCCTCACTCCTCCCCCCCCGACACACTCCTCCCCCCCCCGACACACTCCTCCCCCCCCCGACACACTCCTCCCCCCCCCCGACACACTCCTCCCCCCCCGACACACTCCTCCCCCCCGACACACTCCTCCCCCCCGACACACTCCTCCCCCCCGACACACTCCTCCCCCCCGACACACTCCCCCCCCCCCCCCCGACACACTCCTCCCCCCCCCGACACACTCCTCCCCCCCCCGACACACTCCTCCCCCCCCCGACACACTCCTCCCCCCCCCGACACACTCCTCCCCCCGACACACTCCTCCCCCCCCCCGACACACTCCCCCCCCCGACACACTCCCCCCCCCGACACACTCCTCCCCCCGACACACTCCTCCCCCCCCCGACACACTCCTCCCCCCCGACACACTCCTCCCCCCCCGACACACTCCTCCCCCCCCCGACACACTCCCCCCCCCCCCCGACACACTCCTCCCCCCCCGACACACTCCTCCCCCCCCGACACACTCCTCCCCCCCCGACACACTCCTCCCCCCCCGACACACTCCTCCCCCCCCGACACACTCCTCCCCCCCCGACACACTCCTCCCCCCCCGACACACTCCTCCCCCCCGACACACTCCCCCCCCCCCCGACACACTCCCCCCCCCCCGACACACTCCTCCCCCCCCGACACACTCCTCCCCCCCCGACACACTCCCCCCCCCCCGACACACTCCTCCCCCCCGACACACTCCTCCCTCCCCCCCCCCGACACACTCCTCCCCCCCCCGACACACTCCTCCCCCCCCCGACACACTCCTCCCCCCCCCGACACACTCCTCCCCCCCGACACACTCCTCCCCCCCGACACACTCCTCCACCCCGACACACTCCTCCCCCCCGACACACTCCTCCCCCCCGACACACTCCTCCCCCCCGACACACTCCTCCCCCCCGACACACTCCTCCCCCCCCCCCCCCGACACACTCCCCCCCCCGACACACTCCTCCCCCCCCGACACACTCCTCCCCCCCGACACACTCCTCCCCCCCGACACACTCCTCCCCCCCCGACACACTCCTCCCCCCCCCCGACACACTCCCCCCCCCCCGACACACTCCCCCCCCCCCCGACACACTCCCCCCCCCCCCGACACACTCCCCCCCCCCCCCCCCCGACACACTCCTCCCCCCCCGACACACTCCTCCCCCCCCCGACACACTCCTCCCCCCCGACACACTCCTCCCCCCCCCCCGACACACTCCTCCCCCCCTGACACACTCCTCCCCCCCCTGACACACTCCTCCCCCCCGACACACTCCTCCCCCCCGACACACTCCTCCCCCCCGACACACTCCTCCCCCCCCGACACACTCCTCCCCCCCCGACACACTCCTCCCCCCCCCCCCCCCGACACACTCCTCCCCCCGACACACTCCTCCCCCCCCGACACACTCCCCCCCCCGACACACTCCTCCCCCCCGACACACTCCTCC
Organism: Heptranchias perlo; assembly: GCF_035084215.1. Classification (NCBI taxonomy): domain Eukaryota; kingdom Metazoa; phylum Chordata; class Chondrichthyes; order Hexanchiformes; family Hexanchidae; genus Heptranchias; species Heptranchias perlo. Next base: position 130,849,538 of record NC_090329.1, read on the forward strand.
CCCCCGACACACTCCTCCCCCCCGACACACTCCTCCTCCCCCCCGACACACTCCTCCCCCCCCGACACACTCCTCCCCCCCCGACACACTCCTCCCCCCCCGACACACTCCTCCCCCCCGACACACTCCTCCCCCCCGACACACTCCTCCCCCCCCGACACACTCCTCCCCCCCCGACACACTCCTCCCCCCCGACACACTCCTCCCCCCCCCGACACTCCTCCTCCCCCCCGACACACTCCTCCCCCCCGACACACTCCTCCCCCCCCGACACACTCCTCCCCCCCCCCGACACACTCCTCCCCCCCCGACACACTCCCCCCCGACACACTCCTCCCCCCCCGACACACTCCTCCCCCCCCGACACACTCCCCCCCCCCCCCCCCGACACACTCCTCCCCCCCCGACACACTCCTCCCCCCCCGACACACTCCTCCCCCCCGACACACTCCTCCCCCCCCGACACACTCCTCCCCCCCCCGACACACTCCTCCCCCCCCGACACACTCCCCCCCCCCCCCCGACACACTCCTCCCCCCCGACACACTCCTCCCCCCCCGACACACTCCCCCCCCCCCCCCGACACACTCCTCCCCCCCCCCCGACACACTCCTCCCCCCCCCCCCGACACACTCCTCCCCCCCCCCGACACACTCCTCCCCCCCCCCCCGACACACTCCTCCCCCCCCCGACACACTCCTCCCCCCCCCCCGACACACTCCTCCCCCCCGACACACTCCTCCCCCCCGACACACTCCTCCCCCCCCGACACTCCTCCCCCCCGACACACTCCTCCCCCCCGACACACTCCTCCCCCCCGACACACTCCTCCCCCCCGACACACTCCTCCCCCCCGACACACTCCTCCCCCCCCGACACACTCCCCCCCCCCCCCGACACACTCCTCCCCCCTCCCCCCCCGACACACTCCTCCCCCCCCCCCGACACACTCCTCCCCCCTCCCCCCCGACACACTCCTCCCCCCCCCGACACACTCCTCCCCCCCGACACACTCCTCCCCCCCGACACACTCCTCCCCCCCGACACACTCCTCCCCCCCGACACACTCCTCCCCCCCCGACACACTCCTCCCCCCCGACACACTCCCCCCCCCCCGACACACTCCTCCCCCCCCCCCCCGACACACTCCCCCCCCCCCCCCGACACACTCCTCCCCCCCCCCCGACACACTCCTCCCCCCCCCCCCGACACACTCCTCCCCCCCCCCGACACACTCCTCCCCCCCCCCCCCCGACACACTCCTCCCCCCGACACACTCCTCCCCCCCCGACACACTCCTCCCCCCCCCCCCCGACACACTCCTCCCCCCCGACACACTCCTCCCCCCCGACACACTCCTCCCCCCCCGACACACTCCCCCCCCCCCCCGACACACTCCTCCTCCCCTCCCCCCCCGACACACTCCTCCCCCCCCCCCGACACACTCCTCCCCCCCCGACACACTCCTCCCCCCCCGACACACTCCTCCCCCCCCGACACACTCCCCCCCCCCCGACACACTCCCCCCCCCCGACACACTCCCCCCCCCGACACACTCCCCCCCCCCCGACACACTCCTCCCCCCCGACACACTCCTCCCCCCCGACACACTCCTCCCCCCCCGACACACTCCTCCCCCCCGACACACTCCTCCCCCCGACACACTCCTCCCCCCCGACACACTCCTCCCCCCCCGACACACTCCCCCCCCCGACACACTCCTCCCCCCGACACACTCCTCCCCCCGACACACTCCTCCCCCCCCGACACACTCCTCCCCCCCGACACACTCCTCCCCCCCCGACACACTCCTCCCCCCCCCCCCGACACACTCCCCCCCCCCCCCGACACACTCCTCCCCCCCCCGACACACTCCTCCCCCCCCCGACACACTCCTCCCCCCCGACACACTCCTCCCCCCCCCCCGACACACTCCCCCCCCCCCCCCCGACACACTCCCCCCCCCCCCGACACACTCCTCCCCCCCCGACACACTCCTCCCCCCCCGACACACTCCTCCCCCCCGACACACTCCTCCCCCCCGACACACTCCCCCCCCCCCCCGACACACTCCTCCCCCCCTCCCCCCCCGACACACTCCTCCCCCCCCCCCCGACACACTCCTCCCCCCTCCCCCCCCGACACACTCCTCCCCCCCCGACACACTCCTCCCCCCCCGACACACTCCTCCCCCCGACACACTCCTCCCCCCCGACACACTCCTCCCCCCCCGACACACTCCTCCCCCCCCGACACACTCCTCCCCCCCCCCGACACACTACTCCCCCCCCCGACACACTCCTCCCCCCCCGACACACTCCTCCCCCCCCCGACACACTCCTCCCCCCCCGACACACTCCTCCCCCCCCCGACACACTCCTCCCCCCCGACACACTCCTCCCCCCCCGACACACTCCTCCCCCCCCGACACACTCCTCCCCCCCGACACACTCCCCCCCCCCCGACACACTCCCCCCCCCCCCGACACACTCCTCCCCCCCCCCCCCCCCCGACACACTCCTCCCCCCCCCCCGACACACTCCTCCCCCCCCCCCCGACACACTCCTCCCCCCCCCCCCCGACACACTCCTCCCCCCCCGACACACTCCTCCCCACCCCCCCGACACACTCCTCCCCCCCCGACACACTCCTCCCCCCCGACACACTCCTCCCCCCCCGACACACTCCTCCCCCCCCGACACACTCCTCCCCCCCCGACACACTCCTCCCCCCCCGACACACTCCCCCCCCGACACACTCCTCCCCCCCCGACACACTCCTCCCCCCCCGACACACTCCCCCCCCCCCCCGACACACTCCCCCCCCCCGACACACTCCCCCCCCCCCGACACACTCCCCCCCCCCCGACACACTCCTCCCCCCCCGACACACTCCTCCCCCCCGACACACTCCTCCCCCCCCGACACACTCCTCCCCCCCCCCCCCGACACACTCCTCCCCCCCCGACACACTCCTCCCCCCCCGACACACTCCTCCCCCCCCCCCGACACACTCCTCCCCCCCCGACACACTCCTCCCCCCCCGACACACTCCTCCCCCCCCGACACACTCCTCCCCCCCGACACACTCCTCCCCCCCCGACACACTCCTCCCCCCCGACACACTCCTCCCCCCCGACACACTCCTCCCCCCCCGACACACCCTCCCCCCCCCCCCGACACACTCCTCCCCCCCCCCCCGACACACTCCTCCCCCCCGACACACTCCTCCCCCCCCCGACACACTCCTCCCCCCCGACACACTCCTCCCCCCGACACACTCCTCCCCCCCGACACACTCCTCCCCCCCCCGACACACTCCTCCCCCCCCCGACACACTCCTCCCCCCCCGACACACTCCTCCCCCCCCGACACACTCCTCCCCCCCCCCGACACACTCCTCCCCCCCCGACACACTCCTCCCCCCCCCGACACACTCCTCCCCCCCGACACACTCCTCCCCCCCCCGACACACTCCTCCCCCCCCGACACACTCCTCCCCCCGACACACTCCTCCCCCCCCGACACACTCCTCCCCCCCCCGACACACTCCTCCCCCCCCGACACACTCCACCCCCCCCCCCGACACACTCCTCCCCCCCCCCCCGACACACTCCTCCCCCCCCGACACACTCCTCCCCCCCGACACACTCCTCCCCCCCCCGACACACTCCTCCCCCCCCCGACACACTCCTCCCCCCCCCGACACACTCCTCCCCCCCCGACACACTCCTCCTCCCCCCGACACACTCCTCCCCCCCCGACACACTCCTCCCCCCCCGACACACTCCTCCCCCCCCCCGACACACTCCCCCCCCCCCCCGACACACTCCTCCCCCCCCCGACACACTCCTCCCCCCCCCCGACACACTCCTCCCCCCCCCGACACACTCCTCCCCCCCCGACACACTCCTCCCCCCCGACACACTCCTCCCCCCCGACACACTCCTCCCCCCCCGACACACTCCTCCCCCCCCGACACACTCCTCCCCCCCCCCCCCGACACACTCCTCCCCCCCCGACACACTCCTCCCCCCCCGACACACTCCTCCCCCCCCCGACACACTCCTCCCCCCCCCCGACACACTCCTCCCCCCCCGACACACTCCTCCCCCCCCCCGACACACTCCTCCCCCCCCGACACACTCCTCCTCCCCCCGACACACTCCTCCCCCCCCGACACACTCCTCCCCCCCCGACACACTCCTCCCCCCCCCGACACACTCCTCCCCCCCCGACACACTCCTCCCCCCGACACACTCCTCCCCCCCCGACACACTCCTCCCCCCCCCCGACACACTCCTCCCCCCCCGACACACTCCTCCCCCCCCGACACACTCCTCCCCCCCCGACACACTCCTCCCCCCCCCGACACACTCCTCCCCCCCCCCGACACACTCCTCCCCCCCCCGACACACTCCTCCCCCCCCGACACACTCCTCCCCCCCCCCGACACACTCCTCCCCCCCCCCGACACACTCCTCCCCCCCCGACACACTCCTCCCCCCCCGACACACTCCTCCCCCCCGACACACTCCTCCCCCCCGACACACTCCTCCCCCCCGACACACTCCTCCCCCCCGACACACTCCTCCCCCCCCCCGACACACTCCTCCCCCCCCGACACACTCCTCCCCCCCCGACACACTCCTCCCCCCCCGACACACTCCTCCCCCCCCGACACACTCCTCCCCCCCCCCGACACACTCCTCCCCCCGACACACTCCCCTCCCCCCCGACACACTCCTCCCCCCCCGACACACTCCTCCCCCCCCCCGACACACTCCTCCCCCCCCCGACACACTCCTCCCCCCCCGACACACTCCTCCCCCCCGACACACTCCTCCCCCCCCCGACACACTCCTCCCCCCCCCGACACACTCCCCCCCCCGACACACTCCTCCCCCCCGACACACTCCTCCCCCCCCCCCCGACACACTCCTCCCCCCCCGACACACTCCTCCCCCCCCGACACACTCCTCCCCCCCCCGACACACTCCCCCCCCCCGACACACTCCTCCCCCCCGACACACTCCTCCCCCCCCCCGACACACTCCTCCCTCCCCCCCCCCGACACACTCCTCCCCCCCCGACACACTCCTCCCCCCCCCGACACACTCCTCCCCCCCCGACACACTCCTCCCCCCCGACACACTCCTCCCCCCCGACACACTCCTCCCCCCCGACACACTCCTCCCCCCCCCGACACACTCCTCCCCCCCCGACACACTCCTCCCCCCCCCGACACACTCCCCCCCCCCCCGACACACTCCCCCCCCCCCCGACACACTCCTCCCCCCGACACACTCCCCCCCCCCCCCCGACACACTCCTCCCCCCCCGACACACTCCCCCCCCCCCCCGACACACTCCTCCCCCCCCCGACACACTCCTCCCCCCCCGACACACTCCCCCCCCCCCCCGACACACTCCTCCCCCCCCGACACACTCCCCTCCCCCCCGACACACTCCCCTCCCCCCCCGACACACTCCCCTCCCCCCCCGACACACTCCCCCCCCCCCACCGACACACTCCCCCCCCCCCCACCGACACACTCCCCCCCCCCACCGACACCTCCCCCCCCCCCCCACCGACACACTCCTCCCCCCCCGACACACTCCCCTCCCCCCCCGACACACTCCCCCCCGACACACTCCTCCCCCCCCGACACACTCCTCCCCCCCCGACACACTCCTCCCCCCCCGACACACTCCTCCCCCCCCCGACACACTCCTCCCCCCCCCGACACACTCCTCCCCCCCCCCCGACACACTCCTCCCCCCCCGACACACTCCTCCCCCCCCGACACACTCCTCCCCCCCCGACACACTCCTCCCCCCCCGACACACTCCTCCCCCCCCGACACACTCCTCCCCCCCCGACACACTCCTCCCCCCCCGACACACTCCTCCCCCCCCGACACACTCCTCCCCCCCCCGACACACTCCTCCCCCCCCGACACACTCCTCCCCCCCCCGACACACTCCTCCCCCCCGACACACTCCTCCCCCCCCCCGACACACTCCTCCCCCCCCGACACACTCCTCCCCCCCCCGACACACTCCCTCCCCCCCCGACACACTCCTCCCCCCCCCCGACACACTCCTCCCCCCCCCCGACACACTCCTCCCCCCCCCCCCCCGACACACTCCTCCCCCCCCCCCCGACACACTCCTCCCCCCCGACACACTCCTCCCCCCCCGACACACTCCTCCCCCCCCGACACACTCCTCCCCCCCCCGACACACTCCTCCCCCCCCGACACACTCCTCCCCCCCCCCGACACACTCCTCCCCCCCCCCCGACACACTCCTCCCCCCCCGACAACACTCCTCCCCCCCCGACACACTCCTCCCCCCCCGACACACTCCTCCCCCCCCGACACACTCCTCCCCCCCCGACACACTCCTCCCCCCCCCGACACTCCCCTCCCCCCCGACACACTCCTCCCCCCCGACACACTCCCTCCCCCCCGACACACTCCCCCCCGACACACTCCTCCCCCCCCCGACACACTCCCTCCCCCCCCGACACACTCCCTCCCCCCCCGACACACTCCCTCCCCCCCCGACACACTCCCCTCCCCCCCCGACACACTCCCCTCCCCCCCCGACACACTCCCTCCCCCCCCGACACACTCCCCCCCGACACACTCCTCCCCCCCCCCCCGACACACTCCTCCCCCCCCCGACACACTCCTCCCCCCCCCCCGACACACTCCTCCCCCCCGACACACTCCTCCCCCCCGACACACTCCCCCCCCCCGACACACTCCCCCCCCCGACACACTCCCCCCCCCGACACACTCCTCCCCCCCCGACACACTCCTCCCCCCCCGACACACTCCTCCCCCCCGACACACTCCTCCCCCGACACACTCCCCCCCCCCCCCCGACACACTCCTCCCCCCCCCCCCGACACACTCCTCCCCCCCCGACACACTCCTCCCCCCCCGACACACTCCTCCCCCCCCGACACACTCCCCCCCCGACACACTCCCCCCCCCCGACACACTCCTCCCCCCCCCGACACACTCCTCCCCCCCCGACACACTCCTCCCCCCCCGACACACTCCCCCCCCCCCGACACACTCCCCCCCCCCCGACACACTCCTCCCCCCCCGACACACTCCTCCCCCCCCGACACACTCCTCCCCCCGACACTCCCCCCCCCCCCCCGACACACTCCTCCCCCCCCCCCCGACACACTCCTCCCCCCCCGACACACTCCTCCCCCCCGACACACTCCTCCCCCCCGACACACTCCTCCCCCCCCGACACACTCCTCCCCCCCGACACACTCCCCCCCCCCGACACACTCCTCCCCCCCGACACACTCCTCCCCCCCGACACACTCCTCCCCCCCCCCGACACACTCCTCCCCCCCCGACACACTCCCCCCCCCCGACACACTCCCCCCCCCCGACACACTCCCCCCCCCCGACACACTCCCCCCCCCCGACACACTCCTCCCCCCCCGACACACTCCTCCCCCCCCGACACACTCCTCCCCCCCGACACACTCCCCCCCCCCCCGACACACTCCTCCCCCCCGACACACTCCTCCCCCCCGACACACTCCTCCCCCCGACACACTCCTCCCCCCCGACACACTCCTCCCCCCCCCGACACACTCCCCCCCCCCCGACACACTCCTCCCCCCCCGACACACTCCTCCCCCCCCGACACACTCCTCCCCCCCGACACACTCCTCCCCCCCCGACACACTCCTCCCCCCCCGACACACTCCTCCCCCCCCCGACACACTCCTCCCCCCCCGACACACTCCTCCCCCCCCGACACACTCCTCCCCCCCGACACACTCCTCCCCCCGACACACTCCTCCCCCCCGACACACTCCTCCCCCCCCGACACACTCCTCCCCCCCCGACACACTCCTCCCCCCCCGACACACTCCTCCCCCCCCGACACACTCCTCCCCCCCCCCCGACACACTCCTCCCCCCCCGACACACTCCTCCCCCCCCGACACACTCCCCCCCCCCCCCCGACACACTCCTCCCCCCCCCCCCCCGACACACTCCTCCCCCCCCGACACACTCCTCCCCCCCCGACACACTCCTCCCCCCCCGACACACTCCTCCCCCCCCGACACACTCCTCCCCCCCCGACACACTCCTCCCCCCGACACACTCCTCCCCCCCCCGACACACTCCTCCCCCCCCGACACACTCCTCCCCCCCCCGACACACTCCTCCCCCCCCGACACACTCCTCCCCCCCCGACACACTCCTCCCCCCCCGACACACTCCTCCCCCCCGACACACTCCTCCCCCCCCCCGACACACTCCTCCCCCCCCGACACACTCCTCCCCCCCGACACACTCCTCCCCCCCCGACACACTCCTCCCCCCCCGACACACTCCTCCCCCCCCCCGACACACTCCTCCCCCCCCCGACACACTCCTCCCCCCCCCCGACACACTCCTCCCCCCCCCCGACACACTCCTCCCCCCCCGACACACTCCTCCCCCCCCCGACACACTCCTCCCCCCCCGACACACTCCTCCCCCCCCCGACACACTCCTCCCCCCCCCGACACACTCCTCCCCCCCCGACACACTCCTCCCCCCCCGACACACTCCTCCCCCCCCCGACACACTCCTCCCCCCGACACACTCCTCCCCCCCCACCGACACACTCCTCCCTCCCCCCCCCGACACACTCCTCCCTCCCCCCCCCGACACACTCCTCCCTCCCCCCCCCCGACACACTCCCCCCCCCCCCCCCCGACACACTCCCCCCCCCCCCCCGACACACTCCTCCCCCCCCCGACACACTCCCCTCCCCCCCCGACACACTCCCCTCCCCCCCCCGACACACTCCCCCCCCCCCGACACACTCCTCCCCCCCGACACACTCCCCCCCCCCCCCCCCCCGACACACTCCTCCCCCCCGACACACTCCCCCCCCCCCCCCGACACACTCCTCCCCCCCGACACACTCCTCCCCCCCGACACACTCCCCCCCCCCCCCCCCCCCGACACACTCCTCCCCCCCCCGACACACTCCTCCCCCCCCGACACACTCCCCTCCCCCCCGACACACTCCCTCCCCCCCCGACACACTCCCTCCCCCCCCGACACACTCCCCCCCCCCCCCGACACACTCCCCCCCCCCCCCGACACACTCCTCCCCCCCCGACACACTCCCTCCCCCCCCGACACACTCCCCCCCCGACACACTCCCCCCGACACACTCCTCCCCCCCGACACACTCCTCCCCCCCCGACACACTCCTCCCCCCCCCCGACACACTCCTCCCCCCCCGACACACTCCTCCCCCCCGACACACTCCTCCCCCCCCGACACACTCCTCCCCCCCCCGACACACTCCTCCCCCCCCCGACACACTCCTCCCCCCCGACACACTCCCCCCCCCCCCGACACACTCCTCCCCCCCCCGACACACTCCTCCCCCCCGACACACTCCTCCCCCCCCGACACACTCCCCCCCCCGACACACTCCTCCCCCCCCCCCGACACACTCCCCCCCCCCCCCCGACACACTCCCTCCCCCCCCCCGACACACTCCTCCCCCCCCCGACACACTCCTCCCCCCCGACACACTCCTCCCCCCCCCGACACACTCCTCCCCCCCCCGACACACTCCTCCCCCCCCCGACACACTCCTCCCCCCCCCGACACACTCCTCCCCCCCGACACACTCCTCA